>NC_065923.1:49761581-49959589 GCF_024586455.1 Bactrocera neohumeralis
AGAGGTCATTCCTGGATTACGTCGACGACGTCGTACAGTACGCCGACCGGACTTCGGACGCAACCAACTTTCGACAGGTACTGACCGCCATTCACAGTGGAGCCATCAACACCTTCACCGACTCCCTTCCCGTGAATGGCGTTCTTGGAGTTAAACCACCACCCATCGCAGACGAAGAGCTCCAGCTGCCGCGAGAAACGCGTGTGACCCTTGCGCAACTTCGTTCTGGATACTGTAGCAGGTTAAACTCCTACTTATCCAGAATAGACCCTGACATACTCGATGTATGTCCTGCATGCAACGAGTCTCCGCATGACACTGACCACCTCTTTGCATGCCCCACAAACCCTACCCATCTAACACCCTCCTCCCTTTGGTCCGACCCCGTCGAAACAGCACGTTTCTTGGGCCTACCGTTAGATGACCTCGACGACAACTCAAATGATATTTACCATCCCAACGGGGATTAAATCTCCGTTAAAACAACAACAACAACAACGACATCGACATAGTTCAGCGAATTAAAAGACAATGGCTACGCTGGCTAGGTCATGTTGTCCGGATGGACGAAAACACTCCAGCTCTGAAAATATTCGACGCAGTACCCGCCGGGGGAAGCAGAGGAAGAGGAAGCCTCTACTCCGTTGGAAGGACCAAGTGGAGAAGGACCTGGCTTCGCTTGGAATATCCAATTGGCGCCACGTAGCGAAAAAAAGAAACGACTGGCGCGCTGTTGTTAACTCGGCTATAATCGCTTAAGCGGTTTCTACGCCAATTAAGAAGAAAAAGAATATGAGGAATGCACCGCGACCTTTGGTCTATTGTGCTATTTCTATATAAAAAATGTATGTACCGCAAAAAGTACTGCTATAAAAAGTTGTTAAATATGCAGAACACTTGAAAATTTTGAGTTGTAAGCTTTACGTGGCCACAAGATGTAAATATAGCTTACTGCCGAAAATGTCTCGTGACCAAATTTTAGTTTAATTCAGTCGTTTTCTTCAAATAATAAATGCTACAATTTTTAATAAAAAGTTTTGCAACACCTGAAAGCATGTCCCCGCCTTTGCAAATTGCGAAAGTTTTGTTGTGGGGTTTTTTAATTGTTAAACTAGAGGAAATAATATTGAGTACTCTTTTTTATTTGAACACTGCACTATTTTAAATAATGCGAGACTTTGGATTTTATTGGTTTCAGAGTAATTACTAACTTACGATTCTGTTTATTTGGACTAATAAACTTTTGAATCTAATTTAAGAGCTCAATTCTGAAGCCAATTATTTTCAGATATCGGTGTTAAAACAGTGACAAAATATATTTTTATAATTTAAAAAAAATATCACTTTCCAATTTGGAAACTTATTAGACTTAAAAATTACTGATCTAAAATTTACTATTGGCATCTACATACCTTTTAAACCACATGGACGAAACCCGTATTGACCTAATATATTTTGAACGTTTTCCAAATTTACTTCGTTGTTTTCAACTCGCTGATCTGCAATGTCGAAGTTAGACGAACCACGGGTTTCCACTTGTGATTTAGACAATGCGAGTGCGAGATGTATTTCATCAGCACTGAAATTATCAAGTCTGCATTGTTGAGACGTAATCTCCGAAAACATAACTTCATTTCGCATGAGCAAAGTTTTAATATTCTGCTGGCCTCTAGAAAGTGTTCTTTTGTTTCGGGAGGAATTATTTTTACGTTTCAAATTAGTTCGTATCTTAGTTTTCTTTACAGAAACCTCAAAGTTGTCTTCATTATTATCTTTGGAACATTGATACGGGTTTGTTTCCTCCGTCAAAACAAATTTTCGTAAACTGGTCCGCTTTCTTCCATTTGTTTTCAACTGTGTTTCGCTTTGCTGATTTTCTGCTTGTAAATGATCTTGTCCAGTATTAATCAAGCCTCTTATTGAACATCCACCTTCCAAATGCACAACCTCATTTGATTTTGGTTCATTTCCTTGAATAACTTCATTTACTTTTGGTGCCTCAAAATACTTTGATAACAATCCGTTGCTTGATTTAGTTTTCCTTCAAACAAAAATAATTCCAAAATATAAATATGTATTCTTTCGAATTCTTTAGATTTATTTATTTTTATTATGTTTACATTCCAAATTTTATAATATTGTTTTACCGTAAACTACCGCTTGTACTTGATTCATGATGTTTAATTCCGGACAACCGAAGTTTCCTTAAATTAGCTTTCCGAGTTTCCCGATCCATTAGCAAGTTTTATCTTTGAGAATTAAACTCTTTTCCTTCATCAATACGTTTTTGTATTTCTCTGCTGGATAGAGGCTTAGGAAAACTGAATAAATAACGACGATCGATCTCCTCTTCTGTTGGGGTAAATAACGAGTCGCAAAGGCCTTTATTAATCTTTTTAAATGTTGGAGTATACCTGGAATATAGAGGTTTAAATAAAAAATACAGCCACAATAAATTGTGATAATAAAAGCTTACACCCAAGCTGCTAAAAACACCGCTCCTAAACCAATCCAACCAAATGCAAATTTATTTCGGAACTGATATGCAGGTGTCCCACGAGTGCGTCGAGGCTTTCTACTATTGTTTTCAGAACTGTCCATAACCACACCTTCACTGGTTAATTATTTTATATCAATAATATATTACACAACATTAAAGTATATCACGGCAAAACAAATTTCTAATTATCAATATATACTAGTGATGAGCGATATTTCAGTACCGGCGATTTTATCACTATTTTTTTAACATCGCAGTCGCTTTTTTCATTATGCTGAATACAATGAGCGCGACAGACTGCAAACGACATCTGTCAAATATTAAAATACACACGCTCTTGAGGACACAGTTATTTTGAAAACTGCACGACAGCAGGCCGCCAGTTGTCGCTCTCGCTAACTTCAATATATTTTTATATTTGCCAACGACAGTAGGACGACAGTAGAGTTGACAGTAGAGAGATGAGGTAGAGTGGTGATGCCACTAATATGTAAAATGTAATATTATTCAAAGCTCTCACAAACCTGACGTTATTTTACAAATAAAAGCATAAAATAGCTCTATTATATCATTTGTAATAACAATTGATAATTTAAAGCAAATAAATTGACCTATTTACTTATTTTTTGCATAAAAAATTTCACTTTGAACAAAATAAAAAAATTTCATTGAAGTGCAAGGTATTAGTATGGCCACAACGAAATTGAGTATATGCAAAATGGACAGCTGTGTTTTCTTGTGTACATGCCGACCATTGTTATGTCGCTGCCTTCTTACAAATGTTCATGTAGAAGGATTCATGACGTCATTTCTATGTGTTCAGCACTTTAGTCACAATATTTTGTGATAAGGATCACGATCCATCGATATTGCATACTAAACATTGCATATATGTTTGCGATTACATGAGGCAACTTTAGTTGCTAATTCTCGGGCGATTCTCTTTTGCTGTCGCCCATTACCTTCACACGAGCAACTTGTGTTGCGCAACTCTGCTCGAGTTTTTTTCTCATTCTCTTTCACTTTACTTTAACCCATTGTCTACTCTTTACTTTAACCCATTATCTCTTCTTTTTCCTTATAGGTATTTGGGCCACTCTATCACATATATTACTCAGCTCTGTCAATTAAGAAATACATTTTATTTATTAAAACAAAGATATATCACCCTTTTTACTATCGTCTGAATCAGTTTGTATGGCTTCCTCCATACATTTCACAATATCTTTAATTAATTTGATTTTTTCGTCATACTCCATTTTCTAAAATATTTATATTATATTATGTATATTTGTATACATATTTGCAAATTACTTACCAAAAGATGAAATTAAATTTTTTAAATATATTCAAAATATTAATTTCAAAAAAATATACGCAAATGCAACTATGTACTACGAAAGAAAGAACACGAATGCCGAAAAACGTCGCAGCGAACTGTTACGAATAAGAACACAAAGCGAGTTGCTGAACACTGGAAACTCGGCGCGATTCTCCTCTCCTCGTCGCCCCCTCGCCTATAAACTAAGAGTTGCCGCAACAAAAGTTGCCGTGTGTGATAAGGCTCTATTGAGCGTGTAGTTGTCACCATACAAATCAACGAATATGTTATTGATAATCGGGTTGTTTACCCATCCTCAATAAGGTAATTTTTTGGGTTTCATATGTCATAAGTATGTTCATAACTTATATTTGTATATGCGAGATTAAATTGCTACCTTAAAATTATGCTACTGTAAGGATTTCGATTCTAGAATATGTTCGAAATAATAGAAATGCGATTGCTGGCTTGTGTGTGTACGATGTTTTAAAATTAAGGTCTGCGATTTAGAATAGCATCCCCGGATTTCGGGCTTAAAATGGGTATGAACGGATAGAGGAGGAGGATATAAAATAAATGGTTAGAAACGAATTAGTGAAGTGTTAGTGTACATAAAAGTTAAAAATATAACTGTAAAATTCATTATAAATGGGAGAAATACGCATTTTAAATAGTTGAATTTTTGAACTTTAAATGCAAATACCTCAAAAACCATAAATCAGCGGCAACCATATATGTATATTTTCTTAATCTGGAGGACCTCCTCTATCCATACATACCCATTTTAACCCCGAAATCCGGGGATGCTATTTTAAAATTTACACTCCGGATTCATTGAATCCGCAATTGTTCAACTTTGCAATGAGGGGTAAATTTTAGAACAGTAATTTAGATTTAAAATGAATATTTACGGCTAGAGAAGATTTTTCAAACAGAGAAGAAATATATGTGGCATACATACCTTATGGTTTTTGCGTGCGTTTCTTTGATTTATAAATAATTTTTCAATTATATTTATATCCACTAACACTTATGTGGTTTTACACATTTATTTTATATTAAATAGTGCAAAAATAACTTTAATTCAATATTCAATAATTTTTTTTCACACAACAAAAGGTCCGCATTCTAATAAATAATTTTTTGGCAAAAACGTAAACATAAAAAAAAAAACTATGTACGTTTTTGCCAAAATGTTACAACTAAGCGAAAAAACATCAAGATAAGGAAAATATTTAAAAGGTCATAAAAAAACTGACACATACGAACGCCATACCCTTTGAGGGTTTTACTATACTTACCTAGTACCATCACCCTGACTTGGAATTTCTTACCCCCCCCCCAGATTAGCTGTTGTACTGTGTTATTAGAAAATATTCTCTCTGAATTCCTATAATATACAGATTCCTACAGATTGACCGATAAAAAGTTCGTAATAGGAAGTCTGGTAAACATATTTGGTACCTAGGGGCTTGAATAGTTTTGATTCGATTTGGACAATTTTTGGTAATAGGGTGCCACACTGCAATAGCACTATTCGTACAAAGTCTTATCCCCTGGTATTCATTGGTGTTTGATTTCTATACTCTAAAGGGAAAGAATCAGATGGAATTGGAAATTGTGTACCTGTAACATAATAATGTAACATAATAATTTGGTTGAAGTCGGTGGAGTAGGACGCGAGATATGGAGACCTATAAAGCTTTCCCCCATAATCTCGGTGCTAAAGTGAATATATAAGTATAATATTATAATAAGAACTTTTTATTGATTACATATATAAGCTGGTGCTAAAAATGGAATCAGTTCAAATATTATCGTACATCAACTTTTAAAGTGAAATTTCTTATGAATCAGTTTTAATGTGAAAGAAATTCCAAGCATCATGAGAAAAACAACAACATGCAATCAAACTATTCTCCTCGCTTCAAGTGAAATCACATTTTGTGCTGATGCCGAAGTCAATGTGAATGTCTAAGACTTGTCTAGAAATTGTTTGAATTTATGTTTTTCAGGTTCCTTGTGAAAATACACGCATGCGTAGAGATATGCGCGCAGCTTGCTAGTATGCATGAAATGTCTTTGCTTTATTGGTCACGTGCTTCCGTGAATCTCATGAATAAAAATATATTTTGTAATTTTTTTCCATGCATATTATTTTTGTCATCATGCCGTTTTCTCTTAAGGTTACTCTTAACTCTCTTGGTAACCAAATTTAGATACCTTTTGGGTAACAACCTTAAATTGTTGAAGGCCTCCTGGATATCAAGAAAGGTACGCTCAGCATAATCTGTATGTATTAGGTCCTCCTGCCGCCAGGATACTACCGAGTACAATGAAGTGTTGATCGACCTGTTTTCAATAAAAACAAGGAGAGACTGATAGGTCTTAAGTTTTTAGGAGCAATCTGAGAGCTTTTACCGGCCCTCGGGACGAACGCCACTCTAACCTGCATCCAAGCCGCCACATAGATGAGTCCAACTAACTGCATACCTTTGTTGCACGATGAATTTGTGCAGGTATAATGTCGTCGGGTCCCGGAGACATAAATGGTTCAAAAGAGTTCATAGCCAACATGAGAGGGCGCTTGTTTAGAAGATCTGAGAACACATCATAGCCTTGCATTCTTTTGTACAAAGGTTTAGCGAAAGTGAGCATCCAGAAGTAACCGTAGCGACTGATCATTACAGCTGAGTTTCCAAACCCATCTCTCAGATAACTCAGTGGGATAGGATTATTTACGAGAATAAGCTTAAACCTAGAGGGTTCATGACAACCCTTCACGCTTTCGCATAAGGCTCTCAAAGTGACCTTTTGGTCTTCCTAAATGCAGCCTTAGCTGTATATAGAAAGTGTTGCTTTATATAACATCCAAGCTACACTAATACCGTTCTTTTCTACCCGCAGTTACAAAAGTAGGAGTGTTTCCCCTGTTACTAATAAAAAGATCTTCAATACCAACAATTAACTCAAAAAGTGACTCTTGTTTATGTTCGAACTTTTCCAGATAGTTTAAGTTCACGTTCAAACCAATCAGGGGTGGCTCCATCTCGCCATCGTTTGGCGTATTGGCTAATACAAGCCAGAATTCTCTGGTATCGACCTCGGACCTAGTACTCACTAGGTCATCGTTACTGAAATTAACGGTAGGAGGAAAACATTTAGTTCGTTTGAAGCCAGAAAACAAGCTCTGATTCTACTTGTATTGTTGGGCGTCAATAGCTTATGGCTCCTCGTTTTTAGTCCTGAGGCTTCTGGATAAGAACAACATCGGCATCGTCCTTTCAAAACGAAGCAAACGTTTTGCGGATGCCGCCCTCGCTTATTGGAGATAAACCTGAAGGATCTTCATCCTCCAAAAATGGGAGTTCCGTTCTAGAAAGATTGTTGTCTCGATCGTCCTCAAATGACCGCTCGAGATTGAAGACAGAATAATCAGTCGACGATCTTCCACCAGCGCTCGCTGCTTCCGAAAGGAACGAATCCATTTTCATGCTCCATGCTTTTCAAAGATTCCGTAGACGTGATTCCACTTCCAAAATTTCATGCTAACTCGTTCTTCAATTTCCATAGTAAAATTGCCATTGGAAACAAACCTTCACACGAATGTAAAAAAATGGAAAATAGGAAAAGTTTTTACCGATTCGTTTTTACAGTTTAAATGGGCCAGCCTATTTTAATTTTTTTCAAATGGAACATACTAGATGTGATCCCTCCAGCTTGCTAATTCTTAACAAATAATAGTAGGACGTTGAAGTAGCATTCATTGTTCCTCAACGTTTTATTTTTACAGTAATTTTCACGAATATATTTAATTTTTTTGGAAGTATCGATCTACATATGTACATACACTTGTGCTCATATAATTAAGTCACCTTAAGAAAAATTTATTTATTCGAATTATACGGCTTTTTTTTGAAATTATACCTTACCAAAAGCTAATATTTAGTTGGATATCCTTTATTATGTAGTACTTCAGTACAGCGCTTGGGGCGGGACTTACACATTTTGTTCCACTCCGTATGTATTATTTCCCATAAAAAGCAAATGAGCACTACTTGGAGTCGTTATCGTGTTAAAAATCCAAGCCAACGGTAAATTGTCCACATAGTCACCGTCTAAATTGTTCTCCAATGTGTCTTTGTACATTTCTCCGGTCATTTTCCCGTCTATTTTAACAATCGGAACAACGCCTGAAGAGGTGAAGCAACGCCACACCATCACCGATGACCCACCATATTTCACAGTTTTTTTAGTGTACTTGGGGTAAGTTTTTGGGGTCGTCTTAAACATGGTTTTCCATCATTGCCAAATACGTTTATTTTAGATTCGTCACTCCAAACAAGCAAAAAGAGAATTTGGAGTCTTTCCAGAGATGGTCTTTAGCAAACGCTTTTCGTTTTTCAAAATTTTTTTTTCGAAACATTAGTTTTTCGTCTTTGATAAAAACTCTCCGAAATAAAAATACTTAAATGCGCTGAAAATCGCCAACGGCTCTACGCTAACGGAACTTTTTTCTGATGCGATATATGTTCTTTTTAATGTAAAAAATACTGAATGCCTTTATTATATGAGCACAAGTGTATGAATAATTTACCGTATTTTAAATTTCTGAAATAATAATGTTTTTCGTTTTTTACAGCAATGAATCGCTTTACGAAAGTATTTGGTAATAAAAAATGCAATATAATTGCGATGGTACACGTTGATGCTTTGCCAGGTAAATTTTGTACATAAAATTGGCTGCAAAAATTATTTCATTTCAATAATAAAATCTCAACACATGAATACAAAAACATAACAATTGTAATATAACACAAAATAAGTAGTATTCAACTGTTCATTCATTAATCATGTACATTCGATTTTGTACCGTTTCGCATATAAAACAAACAAATCGTCATTATTTCTTTCCGAAGAGAAATATTTCAATTCGTCTAATACAACTCTGATACATTTGTACGCCGGTTATAGGGCGCATGATTGCAAATAAAAATTTAAGACAAGTAAGGAAAAGTAAAATATTGAATATATGAGGATGAAGCGCGGATATCTTTATATTAGAGGTTTGGGTTTAGACTGACGTCATTCATATTCAACTAATCGTTAAGAAACAACTTAAGGTTAAGAAATCTGGGGAAAACTTCAACTTTTAACGGAAAGTCGCTCTCTGAATTTCATTAAATGATATAAGTAAATCAACCTCAAATTCCAAAAATTTTATGTTCTGTATATTTGAACTAGGGGAACAATTTTTACAAAAGTCCAACTTTATTCTCAGAAAAATTGCTTTCTGAATTTCATTGATATATCTGAAAGATTGACCGATATTTCCGGAATAAAGTCAGATATTGGCACTGACTACAAAGTATATGAACGCAATAAAACTTATATTATTAAAAATATATGTATATATACATATATTATAATAAGTTTATATTCGAATTTCGATAATTTTTGGTTGAGAGTTAGGATGCCTAGTACGAACTATCGGTGCAAGGTTTTACTCCAAATGTTAATTCTTATTACTGAAAATTAGTTTATTAAAAATTGCTTCAACATGAAATACATATTTCAAAATATCAAAAAAATTGATGAATTTATGGATGAGAATGGGTATACTGTCGTCATATACTACCGGACCACCATCAGTTGGCTTAAAATATAATAACTTTTTTGTTTATGGCGGGAGTCAGGCTAATATACTTTACACCACGGTCCAAATCTCAGTTAAATTCTATTCTGTGGAACAGTAGAGGTTCTAATTTTATTTTATTTTAGAAACTATTTTTATAAATATTTTTTACACAATTTAACCCTACCCCTTTAATCAATATACCAATAATTTTCTAATATATTATTTTCTTATCAATAATAGTTACAAAACTAAAATATTTGTTTTTTTGTAAATGTATATCAAGGTACACCCGGATACAAAGGAAATTGGACCCAAATTGTGAAGAAAGCTAAAATGGAAGCAAGTATTTACGTCAAACATAAAGTGGTGAATATAATTGATATTTTTTCAACGTTCAATATTTTTTCAACCATTTTTTTATTTCTCAGGATGCCATCTTAATAGAAAATATGCATGATGTACCTTATATACAAAATCGGCTTTTAGGCCCAGAAACCGTTGCTTGTCTATCGAGAATATCAAACGAAATTCGTCAAATAGTTCCATCCGCTCTACCTTGTGGACTTCAAATACTGGCTTGCGGCAACAAACAAGCGTTAGCCGTCGCAAAAGCATGTGATTTACAATTCATTCGCGCAGAAGGCTTTGTATTTGCACATGTGGCAGATGAAGGTTATACAGATGCTTGCGCTGGGGAGATATTGCGCTATAGAAAGTATATTGATGCTGAAAATGTTCTGATCTTCACCGATTTAAAAAAGAAACACAGTTCCCATGCCATTACACATGATGTCACATTATTAGAGACCGCGAAAGCAGCAGAGTTTTTTTTAACGGATGGTGTAGTGATAACAGGTCAATACTATTTAAGCAATGAGTAAATAAATATAAAATTGTTTAATTATTTTTAGGCAAATCAACAGGTTGTGCGGCTAATATGGAAGATGTGGATGAGGTAGCGGGTAACATTAGCACTCCCTTGATAATAGGCTCTGGGGTGACAAATACAAATTTAAGGCAATATTATGAAAGGGCCCAGGCAGTCATTGTTGGTTCCTCTTTTAAGCTCAATGGCTTCTGGGCGAATAGTCTATGTGAAAAATCTATTAATAAGTTTATGGAGGAAATAGAAAAATTAAGAAATTAATTAAGACCATGAATTAAAATACCTCTGTTTAGTGAGAGGTTGTTGACATGGCACAATCAAATCTTTTGTATTTGTAGAATAATTTTATAATTTATTGTTAAAATTTTATAAAAATAAAAATTATCTATATAAAAATCCTATCTATCATGTGCAATATTTTCTATATTTCAGTGTTTACATTTTTGTTTAACGAAATAAAATTTGTAACTTTCTTTAACAGAATAGCAGTCTCCCGGATTAAAATACATCTGGGCCGGAATCGCGGCACACGTTAACGAACGAAATTCAGGTATTTTTTTTTTGTTTTCGGATCGTTGTACCCGCTATCGAATACGCACTTTAGAAATTTGAAATTTCCTTATTCGACAACGTGTTCTCGGTCCCTGATGTATTTTTTTTAGGACTTTCTTTTATTTTGAAAAATTTTGTTTGGTGCTATTATATAGTATATAGAGAAGCTGAAACCATATAACAATCGCAGGCGTATACAAAAGCGTCATTATAGCTCACAGTTCCATTAAGTGGTTCTTTTGTTTACGCTCTCTAGCGCATGAAAGTATAAAAATTCCAACCTCTATGCGAATAAAACAGTTTCGCTCTATATGACATTTTAAAACGAGTAAACATATGACAGAAAAAACCGAATAGTGTAATTTATTATGACACCTATAACCGTTTTCAACTCAAATGAAATTCGGTATTGTCGATATCAACTCAACCCGTAAAAAAAATCGTTTGAAGTCAATCTACTAAATTTTCTTAAGATTGATTACAGCATATATTTTGCTTTAGAATATTCGTAACGAATCGGGGGAAGTCGGGTATACATGTGCGGAGGCGCATCTTATATGCATTTTCGAATTCAAGTGCGAATTTTTCACAGTTGTATGCGTAAGCACGCTTAAGCTATAGAGCTCATCATATGTACAAGCAAATGTGTATTCTATACATTTGTCAGCGGCTCGAATACGCTTATGCAAGTTATGTAGATTCACTTTAAGCTAAGTTATAATTAGATATTTCAAATTTTATTTTCTATAATCAAAACACGCATATGTATGTTAAAATAAATTAGCAAAAAACTTATATATTTTATCAGTCAAAGACACTTTTGTATCAAAATTTTTAGTTACAAATTTCTCATCTGTGTAACATGTATTATTTTCTTTGAAATCAAATTTTACTCGTTTATGAAGGGGTTGTTGCACAACATAGTCATGTTCTTGCTGTGGTGAAGGTACCGTGATCAAATTTTGATTCTCTAAAAGTGTCGTAGTATTAAATCCAGAACTCCCTTTGCGTTTAATATCACTTTCACTATTGCTGCATTCGACCGGTAAAACCGCTAAGTTTATATTTGACTGATAGCGATTTTTCTTGAACGGAAAACAGCCAATTGCTTTATCGTCAATTTCCAGGTAACTTTTGCGTTTTACGTGTTGCTGAAATGTGTTAGTTAATTAATAATACAAAAATAAAACTTCTAATGGTTAAAACACAATTGCGCGCCGAAGCGGTGCACATTTTATATAGTGTTACAATCATAACTACTCTACCCTATGACAAGGGTTGCGATTTTATCAATTCAAAAAAATCAAAGTTAAAAATTGAAAATTTAATTATTATTCCATGCTCTTAGAATATGAAATTGATAAAATATACCATAAATCTTTTGTATGTGTAAAAGAAGGATCTAAAATGTTGAAGATGATGGTTCCATGCAAGCTCTAGTTCAAAATGGGAGAACACGAAGGCGCATACGCTACAATTTCCAGTTTTAGTTCTTAATTATATGCTTGAGATATAATTTTTTTTAATCCAATATTTTAATTTATTTTTGTATATTATTTTCTTAAATCAAGCAAATGTTTAATATTTTTCTATCTTGTATTTGAGATTAAATTGTTTTTTATTTTATTTTATTTTAAAGTCCGGTTTTTGAGATTACAAAATAAAAAAATTGTAAGGCATAATTTGCAACCCTGCCTATTACTGAAAATTCAAGTTTTAAAAAATATAATAATATGTAATGTTGTGTTCGTTAAAAGAATTATCATATTTCGTACGTACCGATATTTTTCTGCTTGGGTAATCGTTTTCAAAATGTCTAATATTCTTCTTCCTAGAAAGGTATAATTGTTAAATCTTTCCAAATTTTATATAGAAAAATTATACACCTGGTAGGTTTGCGTTTACTAGATTCCTTTCGCAATGTCTTTCTACACTGGATATGTACATCTATTGTATCCCGAATACTGTTTATCCATGAATGTACAAGTTGTATATCCGATGAACTGAATATTACAGCATCGCCTTGACAAGTAATTTTAAAACTGTCTGAGAACAGTTCATACACTTTACACTTCTTCAAAGGAAAAATGCAACAGCACTCCAAAGCATTTTCTACCGTAGTGTTTATTTCACGATCCTTTAATATTTTACAGTACAAAAATATGTCAGACATTAGAACACAATACCGTTTTATCTGAGATCCAGTCCGAGAAATTTTATGCAGTAGTCCTTCTTTAACAATTTTCCTTGAAGGTTTAACAATTTTAGGTGATCGATTCAAAAGCGAGTTTTGTAAATTAAGAAGCATTAAAGTTACTTCTTGATCCTCCACACATGAATTTATATGAGATACAATTGATGTGATTTGCTTTACAGAATCTAAATACCATTTAAATAGTAGTTTTTAAAACAAGAATTAACGTAAAGCGTTATAAATTTTTTGATAAATTGTTTTCAAAAATATTGCGATTATTTTTTTCTATTTTTTCTTTTTACTTTTTTAAAGTTCTTTGCTGAAAATTGACGATATATAAGATTTAAAGACTCTTACCTTTTAACAATTTAAAATCAGTCTCAGATGGGCTTGTATACAAAAGTACTTGTTCTAAAAGTAATTTATATCGAGGTAAGCGTTGTATTGGAATTATCATCAAGGAATTTAAAGTTTGTTGTACTTCAGGACGTGTCTCAGTCTGGACAACAAATTTGCGAAAAGCCGGATTTTTATTCGAAATTTCCTGTAGCAAAAGCAGTGCATTTTGGAAATCAAAGGCGTAAACAGAATACAATTTTAAAAATGGAGCCATCTTAAGAAAGGCTTTTGCAACTTTATCTTTATTTTCTTCCAACTCACGCAGTAATTCCCCATTCAAATTATATATCATTTCAATTTGTCCAAATAAGAAAGAATGGTTACGATCATCAATGAATGTATGTAACTTAATAGGTTTAATGAAATAGTTCATAAGAACTTCCAATTGGCGAAGGTAACTTCTTTCAGATGAAATTATTTCATCCACAGCCTTAAACCTTAAAGTTTTTATTTTTTCCCGCTCATTTTTTTGCGATAATCCACTGCCATATAATCCTATAAAATTAATATACTGCAGCAAAATAATGAGTGTTACTTAATCCTTAACTTACTCGTATTACAAATTTTCATCCGATTACGCTCTTGTAGAACTTGATGGAGTTCTCTATTTAAGTTGAGCATGGCTGACGGCACTTGGAAAGGCTCATTTTTATTCCCAAAAGGACTCTTTCTACTTGCAGCTGCAGATATCATTTTTCAGAAACGTTAATTCAAAACAAAATTAACAATAGCGCCAAAAGATAAATAATCGATATTTACCTTTACGATGATTTTGACGTCATGTCAAAATGTGTTAGACTTAACATTATGTTGTGAACATAGGGCAAGTACTCGCAACTTGTACAGAATATGTTTCAAGCCACACTTAACTTAAACTTATCGAACGAATTAAATATAGAATAGATTCCCAATATGAGTTATTGTTCATTAAGTTTATTTCAACATAACTTTTGAGATAATTTTAAAAAAGTATCTCGCGAATACGCTTTTTAATTAGGTATGAGTTGACAGAAGACGTTCTCCAGATTATGAAGAGAAAAGTTATAGTTTTTGAGATCATTGCATTTCAAATTCATGAATTGGGAATATTAGGCAACGTGCTCGCCTACTACTACGCTATCTGCATTCGATATACATACATACTTATATCTTAATATATAAGGGGGATTCTCTTGCTCTTGCAAAACCTTTGCACGGTGCACGAATTGCAGAATTTCAACAAACACACGCAGAAAATTATTTGCAATGGCTGTAAAATATGTCAGACCAGAACGTTTATTTTCGGGCAATGACTCGTTTGTAACCCTGTGCTAGCTCTCATTTAACTTAAATACATATTTTGACGTTAAATTGTTGAGGAAGGTAAATTTTAAACCGATATTTAAACTAAAGAGATTTGTTACAGTTTTTTTTTGTTAAGAATAAATGCAGAAGGTGCGCCAATTCACAATAGCCATGCACAATTGGCATTTACAATAAATTGACTGAAGCAGCCGTTCATATATCATTAGATTTTGCAATGGGTGCTCTCGTGCCCTTGTATATTTCGGCATAGGATTATTGCAATCTGCAATCTTGCAAGAGCAAGAGAATCCCCCCATAGTATTGAAAAACTCCGATTTATATTTATTCAAGTATTATTTTCCTTAACGAAGATTTTCCAGTACAATTAAATTCCAGTAGTACTTTCTGAAAAGTTAAAAATTCTCAAATTTTAAAATTAATGTGATGAAGCAGTTCTCTTATCGCCATTTACTTGGGAGGGGCCAAAAACGACTCTTTTACATATGGCTCAGGCAGCTCACGACTTCCGGTCTTTGACCAGTATCCTCTGAGTAGCCAAAGAACATCCGTTTGAAGGCGAGCTAAAGTGAGTAGGTGCTGCTGGAGAAAATTATTCGAACCGCCGAACTTAATCTTTTATAAGAGTGTACAGCTGCTGGCGTAAGCCGATGATATTGATATCACCGGCCTCAACACCCGCACCGTTAGTTCTGCTTTCTCCAAACTGGACAAGGAAGCAAAGCAAATGGATCTGGTAGTGAACGAGGGCAAGACGAAATATAATAACTTTGAAGTCGTAGATAATTTCATCTATTTTGGAACCAGTGTAAATACCACCAACAATGACAGCTTGGAAATTCAACGCAGGATTATTCTTGCCAACAGGTGCTACTTTGGACTGAGTAGGCAATTGAAAAGTAAAGTCCTCTCTCGACGAACAAAAACCAAACTCTATAAGTCACTCATTATCCCCGTCCTGCTATACGGTGCAGAGGCTTGGACGATGACAACGACTGGTGAGTCGACGTTGCGAGTTTTCGAAAGAAAAGTTCTGCGAAAGATTTATGGTCCTTTGCGCGTTGCCCACATAGTTCAGCGATTTAAAAGACAGGGGCTACGCTGGCTTGGTGCATGGGAAAATTGTTCGTCCGCGGTCTTTCCCATTCGGGGACACGAGAAAAATGAGATTTTGTGTGCACACAGCGCCTTACATGACATACATGTGTGCACACCGATCGTAAAAAATCAAACATTTTCGCGAACATGGATTGATATGTGCACAAGCCCATACACGAGTAAATCGCTATAGAACACATACCGATCGAACGCATACATATGTGTGTCGTGTATGGCCACTTTAAGAGAAGACTTTTTTGGTGTGTGAATAACGTTTTCGGATTGTTCAAAGCTTGAATAAAGTATTTGACAATAATTTAACCTTTCTTTTACATTTTATTCCGTTAATTTTACCATTGTACCCAAACTACAGTTGGTTGTTCAACGATATCGTTAAGTTTTTTATGTTATTTTGAAATTTATACAAAAATTATAACCTTTTTTTAGTTCAGGAACACAGCTTGTCTATAGTAATGGGTACATGGTTATCGAAGTATCGAATATTGTTTGTAATCGATTGTTCAATAGTGATACTTAAACCATCGTAAAGGGGACTTAAACAAAAAGAATAAAAATCCTGAGCTATTGGATATAGTACACTTTCTCACGGGAAGATTAGGCATAAATTTCGGAATTCATAATGGCGAAAATGGCTTTTCAACATCAGGCCGGAACGGCGATGGAATGCTTAAGTGTAAGTAAATGTTATGTTTTGTATTGTATATAACAAACTATCTTTTAGATCCCAATAACTCTTCACAAAGAGAAAGATTACGATAGAGAAGGCAGAGAAATACTGAAATGTGGCTTTAAAATAGGTGGGGGTATTGATCAAGACTTCAAAAAAAGTCCTCAAGGATATACGGATTATGTTAGTAAATAACATTTCCATCAAACTTATTTTAATCGTATTTATTTTACAGGGAATTTATGTTACTGAAGTGCACGATAAGAGTCCAGCTTCCCGAGCTGGTCTTCGCATCCATGACAAAATTTTGCAGTGCAATGGCTATGATTTTACAATGGTAACACATAAAAAGGCCGTAAGCTATATCCGAAAAAACCCAGTACTAAATATGCTCGTTGCCAGAAAGGGAGTAACTTCCACATAAGTATTAACTTCTTCACATTTATGTCATTAAATTGTCTCAAGAGCAAATGGGTATTTTATCTCAAATTGATTAAATTAAACACCGTTGTCGGAATAGGATGTCAACTTAATTTGACGATCCAGCGGCATTAATTTTATATTTAATCGATAAAGCAGTTGAACAAAAAAAGTATGTAAAACGCGAATCGTCAGACTTCAGTAGATGGCATAGTTCAGTAGATTTTTTACATATATTATATAATTGCATTATACATTTCAGTTTTATGTTTTCTTTGCTTAAAAACAAGCAATTTCAGATAATGGATTATTAAACTAATACAAAAATTCAGGTTCTGTGTTTGTCAATATGATTTAAAGTGCACAACTTATTTAAGTATTATATTTAATGTAAAGATTGTGATAAATAAAAAATTAAGTAACTAGTTCTACAGAGTCATTATTTCAAAGATAGAAAGAATAAATTCGGTTCATCAATGTACATTTCAAGAAAGTTTAAATGCGTACAAGCGGTTTTATCAGCTCTATGTAGACATAACTTTTCTCAGGAGAAAACTAAAGAACAGACAACCTATTGCAGGGAACTTATACCAACAAAAAGGTGGAAATCATATTTTGCATGATACTTGACGAAATCGGTTGAAAATTTGAGAGAAAAACTTTAGTTCAATCAGATTTGCCCTCGAGTTACAAATGCAGCCAAACTTTTATTAATGGCTTAATATTAGTATGGTTAGAAAGGTTTATTTATGGGATTAATGTCGGGTGAATGTGGTGGTAGAAGAGATCGCTAGCAGTTATATAGACAACAATTCAACAATTTTGGGCTGGCACCCTGCACCCTTTATTTGTGCACTTATTGTTTTTATAGTATTGGATTAATTGCATTGGAAGGGTTGGGTATGAGTTGTGGTGAGGTGAGGTGGATGGTGTAACTATATGTACATATACATAAGTATATAGGCCCGTGGGGCATTTGGCTCAAAATGCACCATATGATTACGCATGAATACGTTTAGGTTTAGGTATCTATGAATGTAAACCAGCCGTTATAAGTCTACGCAACTCTGCAAATTAAATTATTATTGTGAAAGAGTAGAAAAACGCTCAGATCTTAGCTTAGAACTGAATATTTCTTCGATTACAAAGTTTTGGATAATTGTCCGACCTTATGTTCAAGTTCTACCTACATGTTTTACTATTTGAGGGCTATTTTACACCTTTATTGTGCAATTTAATAATAGTTTGCGTTTTTATTTTTTTCGCTTTTCCTAGCTTATTACCAAAAATGCAAATAGTTGAAAAATCTCCAAAAGTTATCTCTAATGGGATTGCTTTTCTATAAAAAAACGGGTTTTTATTTAAATTCGAGGGGTGTACGATACAATAACTAGAGCTGAAACGAGATGAGCGTACATTTTTGACGCATGTGCCATATTTCTTCGGTGCGCAACAAAAGTCCCGTTATCTTTCACGTCGTCTGTTTTTGTGGCTTGATTAGTACCGATAGCATCTTAGCTTATTGAAAATAATAATACTAAAAACTTTCAGTTATTTAAATAATAATTCCTGATTTAAAGCATGGAACATTTAATTTACAGAAGAGCTAGTGCACATATTTCTAAGCGCTTTCCTCATATTAAAAATTTGCTCATTGAATTTTTCATATTCATATTCAGTGTTTTTCTGCTCATTTGATTGCGTTCACAATAATACTATTTTGTCGCCCAAAACGGTTTTTATGTAGGTGAGGGTTAGGGGCCTACGAGGGAAGACAAAGGGAGTGTGGCGCTCATGCTAGGGTGGCACGCTTTTCGTTCTTCTTAGTAACAGTTCGCTGCTATGCAATTCGACATTCCTTTTCATTTTTAAATTTTTTAAATAGTTTCAATTGCGCCGACTAGAAATATGTATATCTGGAAACTAATCTTCGCCTCCCAAACATAAATCAAATATATTTTCTTTTCACAGTAGAATTCGAAGTGGATTTGAATTATACAATGTTCAATAGTTGACTTACATATATTATATAATTTTTATTTATATACAATTAATTAAACATACACAGCATTTTAGTTTGGAATCGGTTTATTACAAAACTTTTAAGTCCGTTCGTCGTTCTAGAACATGTATACAGGTTTGATACTTGAAATTAACAATGCCCAAATCCTTGAGTGCGTTCATCTTTTGCTCGAGATTTGTTTGAGATATTAGCGCTTCGTGTAACAAAAGGGCAGTACCACGTGCAGCGTTTAGCAACTTGCTTGAATCGTGAACTCTAAATAATAAAAAAAAAAACATATTTAGATGTTACAATCTATGACTATGTGTAAATACATCATAACTAAATTAATAACATATTGTACATATACATTAATGATTTATTTTTTCTTCGTTAAGAGTTTGTTTTATTTTTCACACTTCAAGTATAGTTTATTTCGATAAAAATTTGAGAATGCTAAATAGATGGTAATTAGAAAACTAAGAATTGCGTATAAAGAGATTCTTTAGAAATAAAGCTCTCTTTACTTATCTAGAACCTATTCTAAATTAATTTTATTGATATTTTATCCTCAACTCAAAAAATGAAAATGTACATACTTACATACCTACATATATGTACATACATATTTGTTTATACATACTTCTTTTTTTGTTGCAAGTTCAAGCCGTAACACAATGCCGAACAAGAGGCAAGGTAGCAAAAGGCCACACCTTTCAAGGTCGCAAAATAACGACCCCGAAATCCAAGAGGCAAAAGGGAACTTTGGGGTCGAAAAAGTTGAAAGCTCTAGGAAAAAATTATGGATGATACTACCTCTTTCCATGCTGTTTATTTCAAATTAGGTTTGCTGCTAGTCAAGGACGAAAAGGCTAGTTTAGGACGAAGAGGCAAATCGCTCCGAAGCTGGAAATCGTCATGCGCAGCATAACAGTGTTTTTTGAAGGAGCACAGGTAAACCGTACGAGTTTGTCCTTGATCTAATTGGAAACCAAAATGGTGGCTCAATAGCGGCATTGAGTCTTATAAGCCCATTGGAAATGAGAAGTTCCGTCTGAACTGCGGAATATCATCACTTTACAACGTACAAAACCGAAATTAACTTCGCGAGAGATAACAGTTTTAAAAATTTCTCTGACAAGGCCTCCTTATAAAAAACGAAATAAGATCGAAGAAGCTGAGGAGCACATCCCTCCCCCAAATCAGCATACTCACTAATACTGGTCTCTACCAGCTAACGAGAGGAAATACAAAACTCGCAGGACAACGGTGAGGTGGAAATATACGTCTTCCTAGATGATTTGGAGAATTTGGCACAAGAAACTGTGATGAGCACTAAAATAGGATTGTGGCAGCTTTAATGCGCAGATGGATAGAAGCTGTACTGCGCACTTAAGTAAGCTGAGACCTTAGTAGGAGAAAACAAGATTAGTCTTGGTACTACGAGAGGATACCCTCGGGATGGGGTATTGCTATCCCTTATGATGGTGAAGTATAAATATCCAAAACAACTATCACAACGTATTATTATACTTAGCGATAGTCAAGAGGCACTCAAATCTATCTCAGACGCACGTGCAGCAAGGGTCATGAACATAAATATTTCACTAAAGTTAACGCTTTCACGGATTTATTCTTTACTTACTTTTTGAAAAGTAAGTCTGGCCGCCGACAATATTGTCCAAAAAGGGGAAAAAGATTTCGAGTCATATCGAAATTAAATTGGGCGGCTCCTGCTGGTGTAAATTTGTTATTCATAACAAGGCTATCGAAGAGAAATTCGTCTACGTGTCCAGCTATTATACGCAGTGTAAGATTAAACAGGTTTAAAGATAGATCTCGCTCCAGATTGTGAAGGGTTGTTACCATTACCTATAAAAAAAGAAAAATATATGCTAATGATATTTGCGTCCATGAACAATGTGGTGTGCCACAATATTAAAATCTGTCATACGTAATCACTAATTATATTGCAAATAAAAATTAATATAACATGACCTTGTTAATCTTCGTTTCATGAATATAGCTCACACACTAACCGACATATTCGGCATATTTCTTTATATATGTATCTTTATATATGTATATATCTTTATATTATAAATTACGGGTCACTTTGTTTGTCCGCGATGGACTCCTAAACTACTGAACCGATTTTAGCAAAATTTAGCACACCGTGTCCAGTTCGAACCAACTTAGAAGTTAGTATATTGTAACATGTTAAACACCTACTTATCCGGAATAGACCCCGACATATCAAACATATGTCCTACGTGCAATGAGACTCCACATGATTCTGGCCACCTTTTTGCATGCCCCTTCCACTCATCTGTCACCCATTTCCTTTGGTCCGACACCGTCGAAACAGCACATTTCCTGGGATCTCTCGTTAGATGACGTCGACGGAAAACCTAGATAATTAAACCTCAAGCACTTTCCCTTGAATTTTTATACCGACAAAAACGTTTTCGCCTTTATTCATAAATAAAATTTTCACTGTATATAAAATATACACCACAGCAATGCGTGGCCGGATCCACTTTTGAATGGACCCCTGGTCCTGTTTACTTTGGAACGCACATTAGATATATTATTTATATAGTTTAGGAGTTCATCGGGACAAACAACGTGACACGTACTTTTTATATATAAAGATATATGTATATGTATATAAAGAAATATATATATATAAAGATATATACATATATATGTATATGTTTATACCTATGTGTCAACATTACTCGAAAACGGATAAACCGATTAGTCTCAAGTTTTAACACGAGCAACTTAAATACATATATTTAGTATTATAGTAATTAATATAATTTTTTTTAATCAATATATGTATGTATGTATATTTTTTATAAACAATTGAAGTCCGAAATTTTGGTGAAAAATGGTTTTTTTGGAACAGCCATTTTGTTAAACAATTTTTTTTTTTGCTTGTTCCTTCGATCAATTACTAGATTTAACAATCTGTTCAGTTGTTTTTTAATTTCATAGGATCCTGTTCAGAGATATATTGGTAGCCGCAAAACGTCTGTTTTGAGAGGAACTCTCGAAGATCAGCTGTTGTTCCTTCCCAAATAAATATTTTTACTAATACTTAGTCTTAAAATACAGTTAAAAGATACCATAATATGTATATGACGGGGATTTTGTTCGTAGATTATTCCATATTTTTATCACTTTACACTTTTATCTTACTATACCACAACAACTTCACTTAATACTTTTTACTGCTATAGCACAGTAAGTTCTGCTACAGTGTCTAATTATTGCGCACTCCTTAGTTACTCCTAACGGTTCCTGCCTATCTTCTCTCTATTTACAGAATACGATCAGACCTCACTCAGTAACAGTTTCTCTATTCCTGCTACCATGCTTATTTACGCATTTACAATCTAAAGTACCGTAATATATGCCACCCATGCGTCGCCTGTTTCAAATAACGCTCTGGCACATACAGTTACCAGCAAAATATTAGCACTCTGGAAAAGAATTAATAAACATACACGCTCACAAGCTGTCGCCTTTATAATAGTAGTATCATTAACAAAATAAAACATGTGCTCATCCAAATAATAAATATCTATATGTATGTATATGTATAAAACGAAAATGGAATAGTGATTTTCAAATAATAATCATTATAACAATTTACCTGGAACATTTCTCCTGCACTAGAAGACAAAATAAATGGCTCTTTGCAATTTTGATCAGGCACACTAGCCCAACAGTCATGTCGATAGGCCATTGACTTTGCTTTTATTTCATTTACCGCCTTTGTCGCCAAACTTTCAATAAGTTTCTTGGTCCAATGTTCTAGTTCCCCCACTGGTTGATCAAACACTGAGTGAATTTCATTTGAATTCGGCCCTACTAGTGCAGCATGTAAATGCAAATAATGAATGTTTTCGCCCCATTCATTTAACACCAAAGCCAAGTAATTTATAGCGTTCAAAATGGATATTATTTCAACTTCCCCACTGCTAAAAAGTTGCACCAGGCGTCGTCGGAAATTTTCTATCAGTTCTAATTGAAGCGAAAGAAATTGTAATTGTTGTCCTGGTTGAATAAGTGTACCATATCTCTCTTTTATAGCCTCAAGGAGTCGTATAAATTGATCAGCGCATTTCGGAATTTTCAAATCATTATCGTATATGTAAGGATCAATAATCGTCCAGGAATCATCACCTTGTAATATAAGGTCCATTTTTTCTGCACAAACTGTAAAAAATTATTTATCACCTTATTATATACTATAAGTTCTTAGAACTTTTTATACTTACAACGCTCTTCAAGAGAAATCCATTGCAATAAGAATGCAGGTTGAGTTATTACGCATATCACACTTGGAAAACTACTTGGATATCCGAAATTTCCCCGAAGTTCAGCTTCGAACGCTAAGGTTTCATCTAACAAATGGGCAAATAAATGCTCATCCCGGCTAATATCCTCAATGTCGGCTGTAAGTTTTTCTATTATCATCTGCACGAGGCCACGAATGAATTCCAGCTGTAAAAATATTCCATTTTAATTTTCTAAGAATTAATATCTATATACAGGAGAAAGTTTAATGAAACGAAACGTTCAAATTTCAACAAATAGGAACTGTAAAGTCAACCATACGGACAGAACGGAAAAATATATAAAATTTGGGACTTGAACAGTAACTTCTTTCTTCTTGACAAACATTTCAAACAAAAATGAAACGCTATTTCGTTATGTATTCGTAGAACGTCAGAAACGTGAAAATTTACACAATTATTCCTTTATACCTGCAGAAGGTCTTAACTTAGGTCTTTTTGCAAAATCACCACCGATGATGCAATTACATTCGAGGAAATTAATTTCAAAATTATTTAGTTATTTGGTATTGTTAATGATCTTTGATATTTATTCAAGGAACTCAATGCGAGCGAAGCCGCGGGAAAGCTAGTTCTTTATAAAATGAAGAGCTAATTTTATAGTTTCCTTAAAGTTCTAAAATTTGTTTAAGTTCAATACTTTCAGGTGAACTTTTTATTAAAAATTTTGCGAAAGAATTCAAAATTAACTAATACATTAAAGAAAGTCGGAAATCACTATATAGAGCATATTGGGGTAGAGAAAAGTCTGAACTTTTTGCATTATCCCTTGAAAAGCTCAGATACAGTCGAGTAAATATTTTCAAGTAATTTTATAATTAAAGACTCACATACTTATCGACATATTCATATACATATATTAAACTATAGTATGTCCAATATTTCTCGTTTAGCTAAGATATCTTATATATATACCCGATATTTTCGATATAAAGTTTGCCGGAGGTTCAAAAATATATCGATTAGGTATATGAGGGTTAAGATAAGTATTGACGTTTATACAAGGTCTGTCGCAAAAGAAACAGGACTGTTAAAAAAAAAACAACAAAAAATAATATTTTTCAAAGTTATATTTTTTTATTCAAAGTAGTTTTCTTGTGCTTCGATACAGCGTTTAGCCCGGTCAATGAGCATTTCAAATGAGTGTTTAAGGTAATTTTTCGGAATGCTCTTGAGAATATCGGTCGTCACCTTTTGGATAGCTGAAATGTCCTGAAACCAGTGTCCTTTCATGGGCAAATGAAGTTTTCCAAATAGGTAAAAATCACAGGATGCCAGATGACTCACCAGTAGGGTGAGTGATTAATGGTTAATATGGAGTTTTTTGTCAAAAAATCAGTGACAAGCGTCGACCGATGACACGGCGCATTATCGTGCAACAGGCGCCAGGACCCTGCCTCACGGCATTGTGGTCGAGCACTACGAATGCGTGACAAAAGACGCTTCATAACACCAAGGTAAAACACAGCATTAATCGTTTGGCCAGGTGGGACGAACTCTCGGTGTACAATAACCTCGGAATCGTAAAAACAAATCAGCATTGTCTTTATTTTTGACTTCTGAAGACTACCGACTTCGGATCGTCACAGAGGTCCTCACGACCTTCTTGGAATCGCTTAAACCACTCATGCACATTACTACGGGATAGGCATTGATCACCATAAACTTTTTTCATCATTTGAAATGTTTCAGTAAACGTTTTCCCAAGTTTAAAACAAAACAGTTATATTTAAAAAGTTATGTTTCTTTTGCGACAGACCTTGTATAACACGTCATAATTTAGGCCGAGGTATGAACCATTCATTATTAGCAATGTACTGAATGCGTCAAAATATGTCGAACCAACTTATTGTGCTCATAAGTATCAAAATTATTCAATATTTACATACCAACATGTGTCAAGTTTTAATTCGATATATTAATTGATGCTTGAGTTAACAAAGCTAATAGACTCTAAGACAACATTATGGATCATTAGACTTACAGTGGCGGACAAAAGTCTACATACACCCCCTATTTTCATTGATATGAGAATACAAAATGTTTTTAGAACAAAAAAAACGTTAACTTCGGCTGCACCGAAGCTAATATACCCTTCACAGGTGCATTTCTTTTAGTAACTATGTGTTCAGTTTGTATGGAAGCTATATGCTATGGTAATCCGATCTGAACAATTTTTTCGGAGATTATATTATTACCTTAAGCAGTAATCCATGTCAAATTTCGTGAAGACACCACGTCAAATGCGAAAGTTTTACATATAAGCCCTTGATTCCGATCGTTCGGTTTGTATGGCAGCTATATGCTATAGTGAGCCGATCTGAACAATTTCTTCCGATATTATTCTATGTTCTACGAACAATAGCTCATACCAAATTTCGTGAAGATATATCGTCAAATAAGGAAGTTTCGCATGCAAGCATTTGATTCCGATCATTCAGTTTGTATGGCAGCTATACACTATAGTTAACCGATCTGAACAATTTCTTCGGAGATTACATTGTTGCCTAACAAAATAATCTATACCAAATTTCGTGAATATATCTTGTCAAATGTGAAAGTTTTCCATACAAGAACTTGATTCCGATCGTTCAGTTTGTATGGCAGATATATGTTTTAGTGGTCCGATATCGGCAGTTCCGACAAATGAGCAGATTCTTGAAGAGAAAATGACGTTTGCAAAATTTCAAAACGATATCTTAAAAACTGAGGGACTAGTTCGTATATATACAGACGGACGGACAGACGGACAGACAGACGGACAGACAGACAGACAGACGGACATGGCTAAATCGACTCAGCTCAACTTACTGATCATTTATATAAGTATATACTTTATAGGGTCTCCGACGCTTCCTTCTGGGTGTTACAAACTTCGTGACACGCTTAATATACCCTGTTCAGGGTATAAAATTGTATTGATACAGTTTTATTCTAATATTTATTCTAATAACAATGAACTAAAAAAATTCATTATTTAGCATAAAACAACAAATGTATGGAAGGAAAACTCAAAAATTGCGTTGACAAAAGTCTGCATACAGTACGAAGCTCATACTTTGTACTTTGTTATGATAACGGTAAAGTACCGTTAGCCTTTTTCTTCCATTTCATTATGTTTACTGTTTAGTATTTATTGAATTCAGTTGTGGTTTGAACACTCGAATAGCTATAATGGCTACGCGAAAAGAAATATCAATTGATGAAAGAAATTTGGTGATAAAACAAAGAAAAGAAAAAAAATTATATGGTGAGATTTCTAAAATTTTAAACTTGAGTCGGGCAACAGTATAGACAATTGTAAAAAACTTCGAAAATAGTAGTTCCACCGAAAATAAACCGCGCAGTGGTCGACCAAGACAATTATCTCGTAGAGACATCAGCCTGATCCTCAAAGTAGACAAAAATCCAAAAGTAAATGCCCCAAAATTAGCCGAACACATAGCAATTCGTCACAAAAGAGTATCCATCCAAGAACAATACAAATAACTTTAAACGAAAATGGGTAGTGTCAACTGTGAAGCACGGTGGCGCCAGCGTAATGGTTTGGGGAGCTGTTGCGGCCTTTGGAGTTGGAAAGTTAACCTTTATTGAAGGTAAAATGGATCGTTTTAAGTATAAGTCTCTGTTGGAACATAATTTGGAACCTTCGGTGGATAATTTGGGGATCGGTTCCGGTTGGATCTTTCAACAAGACAACGATCCGAAGCATACGGCGTAAATTGTTAAGGACTTGTTGCTTTATTACACTCCAAGGCAATTAAACACTCCACCTCAAAGTCCAGATTTGATATTATTGAACATGTCCGGGAAATTTTGGAGCGTAAAATTAAAAAGCACCGGATTTCAAGCTCTGCTCTACTCAAAGAGCGCATATTAGAAGCTTAGAACAGCATAATATCTGCAGAGTTGACAAATTTAGCAGAATCAATGCCACGGCATTTTCAAGCAGTTATAGATGCTAATGGGGGCCCAACTAAATACTAAAACGTCTTAATAACCACCATTTTGTAAAGTCTTCCCACTGAACTAAGTTATGTTTACTGTATGTAGACTTTTGTCAACATAATTTTTCAGTTTTTCCTCCATAAATATGTTGTTTTATATTAAGTAATGGATTTTTTAAGTTTATTGTTATTAGAAAAAAGATAAGAATAAAACTGTATCAACACATTTTCCTAAAAAGATGTTGTACTCTCATATGCAATAAAACAGGGGGTGTATGTAGACTTTTGTCTGCCACTGAAAGTACAGCTGTCGACAGCTAATTAGAAACGACACTTATTTTGAAGTAAATGAAGTTATTTTCCAATAAATCAATGTTACTTGTATTTTCACTTTTTTTATTGAAACCTATGTTGAACTTAAACTCTAATAGTAAAAATTTTGTTTAAAAATCGTTTTTGTTTTGAAGATTTTAACAAAAAAATGTGGAATCAACGATTTGAGTGCGACAACTAATTAGAAACGAAAATATTTTTTCAACAAAAAATAATGATATTACATTTGGTGTATATGGCTCTTTTAACATCACCCAGAGATGTTCTATAGGGTTTAAGTCTGGGCAGGAAAATTTCCACTCCAAAACATTGATAGAATTTTAATTAAAAACTTTTGTGCCAACTTAGACGTATGCTTTGAATTGTTATCTTCCTTTTAACAGGCAAATTTTGCTCAGCCGATGACAACATGACATTTTTTAGGATGTCGACGTATTTCTCTTTGTTTAAAATTCAATTTCATCAATCTTATGGAGTGGACCAACCCCATTCCAGATAAAACATCCCCACACCATGATTGATCCTCCACCAAACTCAACTACGCGCGGAACATAGCGAGGATCAAATTCTTGAATTATTGGACGGCGAAAATACCTTCGACCATCAGGACCTAAGCGATTAATTTTTCTTACATCGTTCCAAACGGCATACCTCGGTTGATTTGTTGTCTTAGACCAATAAGAGTTGGAAAAGTCTACGCGTCGTTTCTACGAATTTTAGTCAGAAATGGGTTCCTGTGTGCTGCCCTGCCGTGAAGTGCAGATTCGACCAAACGCCAGGCAATTCTCTTGGATATTTGGACATTGTATTCGCCTTGAATTTCATGTAGAATGTCAGTGGAACTCTTTTTTTAGATCTCTTCGCGAGATAGTATTAATTCTGCGGTCTATTGCTGTTGCAGTTTTTCGGGTTTTTTCTTTGCGTGCAACATTGGAAATAGTTTTAAATTCTGTATATGTATAAACACAATTTATTTGTACGTCTTTTCGGACTGACGAGGGTTAAAAATGTAACTACATAGGGCAGATGTACTTCTGCAGCTTTTTCTCATTAAAGCACTTGAATTATACATTTTAATATATTTTAAACCACAACTTTTAAACACACGCTTACTATAAATCAGTAATATTATTAATTATTTATTAACACCTTGAGGAATTTTAATCCTTTAAACAACTGTTTCTAATTAGCTGTCGCACTTAAATCACCTTCTAGATCGGAACTAATTTACTATTTGGGAAAAAATTATAAGAACTTTAACTTCACAACTACAAAACAGAGTGAATTTAGTAGCAAATAGAGTAGCACGAACAATGAAAGACTTTTAGGAATATAAATAACGGTATATCAAAAATTTGTATCATTATACTCATCAGCCACGTACAAAAAAGGAATCGTTTCTAATTAGCTGACAACAGCTATATTTGTGGTCACATTTTGCTAATAGTATTATCTCACATATTAAACAATCCCTGTTTTGGAAACACGAAAAGCCATGTTAGTAAAAATGTCACTAACTTTTGCATATTCATTACTATTTCGAACTTTATAGCACTTTTAGAAGTTTTAAACATTTCTATTATAGAATAATCCCAATTGGTCAGCGAGAAACCCCGGTTCGTTGTGATCAAACCTCCGTCGCATATCGACAGAGCTCATTGATATTAATTCCAGCCAATTTGCCTGGTTCATAGAAGGTATGACTATCGAGATGCTTCAACCTAGTTCAGCGAAAATTGGACAGTGGATAAAACTGGACGTTGGCCCATGCTAGGATGCAAGAGGAGCAGAGCACCGCAAAAGCGACCTTTACCATAAAGCTGTCACACGAACCGATTGATTAAAATGAACTTCAAAGCAGCTACATATGTACATACGCAAGCTGACCTGTGAAAACCTAGTTTTTGAAAGTAAAATTAAACCTGTGAAGGGTATTCAGGATTCCAAAATTTTTGCAACGTGACACGACCCACCACCTTTAAAATTAATTCTTACCCGAATGTTGTAGTCCAGTATACCAGCTTTAGTTGCCGATTGTTGAAAAGTCTTTCCCACGAAGATATGGACCTCTTTGATCCAATTCAGTACTTGCGTAAAGTACCATTCCGGTTTGTCCAGCCGATTCGTTTGGCGTACGCCCGTAAAGTGATATTGAAACCTTCAAAGAAGGAAACTATGTGGGTTTATGCGAAAACAAAGTATTCAATAATAAAAAAACAAGTAAAAAAGGATTAAGTTTGGAGGCAGTATAACAGCTTATAATGTAGCTATCTGCAAGAATCAAAGGTGAGGCTTTATTTAAAGGTATTGGTAAAATTTTATAAATAAAATGTTGCATTACTGCCAGATGACATAATGATAACAGAAAAAATCTCGCTTGATTTTATTGATCTTGCAGTAATACTGATATATGCGAACTCAGCCAAGGGGATAAGATTTAATAAGCGTGTTTTATTTGACCAGCAAATTAAGCTATTAGCTTATTTTGTATGGAAGACTTACCCAAGTCAGGAGGATGGGGTCATGTGTAGAAGTTCACGTGAGGAAAGTTCTCTGATCGCCATTCACTTGGGAGTGGCCAGAAACGATTCTTTTACATATGGCTCAAGCAGCTCACGACTTCCGGTCTTTGACCAAGTATCCTCTGGGTAGCCTAAGAACATCCGTCTGAAGGCGAGCTAAAGTGAGAAGGCGAAACAACCCCTGCATAGGGTTGTGCGCTGGGTTTGGGACCCGCCACGTAAAAAAAACACCCCCAATGAAAGGAAACAACAAGCCTCGGATGAGTGAAACCCCTTTTGATGACGACCATGGCAAACGAAATAAGGACTACGAATTGAGGGCATGTACCTGGAATATCCGGTCTCTTAATTGGGAAGGTGCCGCTGCCCAGCTGGTTGATGTCCTCGTTAGAATGAAAGCTGACATCACCGCCGTCCAAGAAATGCGATGGACGGGACAAGGACTGAGACGAGTAGGTCCTTGTGGCATTTACTACAGTGGCCACATAAAGGAGCGCAAGTTTGGTATGGGATTCGTGGTGGGAGAGAGACTCCGTCGCCGAGTACTATCATTCACTCCGGTGAATGAACGGCCACAATCCGCATCAAAGCGAGGTTCTTCAACATATCGCTGATTTGCGCCCGATCCCCGACGGAAGAGAAGGACGATGTGACCAAAGATGCCTTCTATGAGCGCTTTGAGCGCGCTTATGCGAGCTGCCCCCAAAACCAAAGTCAAAATCGTGCTTGGCGACTTTAACGCCAGGGTGGGCAAAGAAAGTATCCTTGGCACGACGGTCGGTAAATTCAGCCTGCACGAGGAAACATCCCCTAATGGGTTGAGGCTGATCGACTTCGCCGGGGCCCGAAATATGGTTATCTGTAGTATTAGATTCCAGCATAAGAAGATTCATCAAGCCACCTGGCTGTCTCCGGATCGAAAAACCACTAACCAGATCGATCATGTTGTGATAGACGGAAGACACGTCTACAGTGTTTTAGATGTGTGTGCGCTCCGAGGTCCTAACATCGACTCGGACTACTATCTTTTGCAGCCAAGATTCGCACCCGCCTCTGTGCGGTAAAAAACGAACGTCAACAAACACAAGGAAGGTTCGACGCCGAGAAGCTGCAATCACAATAGATAGCCGAACGATTTTCTACTCGACTTGCACTCCTGCTCTCTGAGAGCACTCGTCAACAACCCGTTATAAGGGAACTGTGGGACGGCATTTCAAGCTCCTTACGTACAGCAGCAACCGATACCATTGGTTTTCGGAAATTGTAAAAGAACAGCTGGTACGACGAGGAGTGCCGTGTTGCAGCGGAGAGAAAACGGACTGCCTACCTCGCAACGTTACGATCGGCCACAACATGGCAGGATGGGATAGATACCGAGAGTTGAAGAGGGAAGAAAGTGGCCGAAATGCGTGAGTATGAAGAGCTTGATAAGCTGACTGACAGGGGTAATGCTCCAAAATTCTACGAAAAGATGCGGCGGCTAACTGAAGGTTTCAAGACCGGAGCATACACTTGTAGAACCCCCAAAGGTGATCTAGTGACCGATGCCCAGAGCATACTTAAATTATGGAAGGAACACTTCTCCAGCCTGCTGAATGGCAGTGAACGCACAACGCCAGGAGAAGGCGAATCCGATTCCCCAATCGATGACGATGGAGCAGACGTTCCATAGCCCGACCATGAAGAAGTTCGAGTAGCAATTATCCGTCTGAGCGTAGAATCAATCTCTTGCCCAAAACATGGCAAAAGATATTAAATCAAAATGGAAAATATATAATTTCATAATGTGTTTTATACAACAAAAATATAGTGTGGCACACACGGCCTTTGCAGTTTTACACCCTCAGGAAGTCAACCAAAGCTAAATTTATTATATACTAGTGGATCCGGCCACGCTTTGCTGTGGTATTTATATAATAAACTATTCAATACAGTGAAAATTTTATTTACGAATAAAGGCGAACACTTTTTTGTCGATGTATGTAAGAATCCAAGAGATTGTACTCGAGGTTTAATTTTGAATATGTTCCTACAAATAAATTTCATTGGAAAAAATAACGAATTTAAGGCTTCTTTCTCAATGTCTAGTTACCAGCCATTCTGTCCAGTTAATAGAGTTGTCCGTTTAACAGATTGTACTTAAAAAACATCAACAATGTGCATAGTTAAAAGGAGATTTCCACTTAGAGCGTCCATTTAATAGATCTTTCACTGCATTTTTTATTTATGAATTGTTTTTACTATTCTATTTTCTAAGTTGGTTCGAACTGGACATAGTGATTACGGCACATCATTACCAGAAAGGGATATTTTCTGAATTTCATTAAGAAACCTAACAGATTGACCAATATATAAGGTGTTTGAAAATCCGTATATTAGGTTCTTTTCAGCAATTTCGTATAAGTTAGTCGGAATTTGTCTCTTGGGAGGTTGATTTTGGTGGATGCTGCAAAGCGGGCGGGCTCGTCAGCCAGTTCATTTCCGGCTTTACCCTTGTGACTGGGACCTAGATAAGGTACACTTGGTTACGAGCTGATACAACTGTTCAGCAGTTCTGTACACTCCTGCAGCGATTTGATCTCATAAACAGGGATCGCTTTAGGTTTTGTTTGACTATCGCTGAGTATGACGATACTTTCGTTGCGATAGTTGAGCTGGAGGTTTATCTCTACACGCCGACTTTTAGCAAAGACCTCTACTTGAATATGCGCGGAAAACTTCCCATAAGTATGGTCAGGTGGATACATGGTTCTGCGACATCTGACCCAATTCCCTCCGAAGTCGGTATACCACTTGATTGTGCTATCCCCAAGTCGTAAATTGAGGGTAGAATCATTCTATGTAACCTTATTGTTAGGGATAACATTGAATTTCCTAGTGAAGTTTATCTCTTGGTAATGTTGTCCTTTTCAACCCGTAGGGCCTTCATTTGCTGGGATGCGATTAGCTTTCCTTTTCTTCTGTCTTTCCTTCTGCTTTCATTCGAAGCAATGATTACTAAGTGAAGCGGTGTGAGTTCTAGCATGACGTGAAGTGCTGCTTTCGCGCACTTACTCATTGCGCCCGTCGCGCAGATGTAGGGAAGTCATTGAAGCTTCAATAGTTGAAGCTCTACCGTAATCTGTGATGAGTACACATCCACTAGATAATCTTTAGCCTTAAGATTAACCGGCCAGTTGATTTCACACCATTAATGCTTTAGTAGCTTTGACCAAGGTCCACATGCTGCTTCTACCGAAGGATGGCATCTAGCGTGAAGTCAAGATATTTGACTATATTAGTCATCTACGTCTCGAAAACAGAACAATGGTCGTTTGGTTGATGTTTAATCCAACCCTACCCCACCATCCCTTTACCAGCCCTAATCTCCTTGGTACGATATCACAGAGAGTTTCCTCGAATATTTCTTAGCTAAAATATTAATATCATCCGCATATCTTTGCCAGCAAATATGTTAATTTAACCATTTAGACAGCAGGGCCACGCACTTTTTTAAAGATTTCTATCCGACAGGGGTCCCTCGCTTCTACGATTCTCTATATGAAATTACAGTTTTGTATCTTAATTTAGTTCTTAGTTATGATACTTTATAGGTTTTCGTTTAATGGCGTTTTGTAGGCGTGGCAGTGGTCCAATTACGTCTGTATGTAGCAAGTTTCATCACCTCAATTTTTACTTAACTTAACTTCTGCACGAGCAGACAGTCACCCGGATTTCAACTTGTCTTGGCATCCTGAGTATTTATAGATATATAATCCTATACTCAGCAACATGTTGTGCGATAATAAACAAAAATATTAATTGTACCTTTGTCGATATGGGGCTAGCAACAATTTCGTGACAGTGTTAAGTGGTTGACAAATAATGCTTGGCGTTATAACTTCCAGTGGTTCGTCCTCTTCAATAGGGCACTTGATCTAGAATAATAAATAAAATTACTAAAAAAAAAGTTAATAATTTTATTTGAATTACTAGAAATAAATATTCTGCTAACAGCTTGGCTTTGGAAATACTCTCACATGATGGTGAAAACGTCAATGAATCATATTCCTTACAACCCCAACGCATAGATTTTAAAATAGACTCCATTTCTCTAGAATTAAAAAAAAATGCAAAGTATTTGAAATCCTTACTCATAATGATAATGAGATATGTATAATTAAGGTAATTTTGAGATCACTGCACTTTCCGCATGTAGTTAATGGAAAGTAACTTTTGGAATTTCTTCTGTTTTTTTATTTATATTAAAGTACATAAATAGTATTGCTGTGAATGAAAATTATCTGCAAAATATATCATTGAAATTAAATGTATAAACAGAGTATTTATAGTTAATGTGTTAATTGTACTCTTTAGGAAGTGATTTTGATTCAACATATGTTTTATAAATTGAAATAGGTGAAAACATTCAGCAGTTATTTCTTCAATACATGCCAACTATGAAGCGGCAAAATGCTCAGCCAGATGAACTCTATTTGAAGTGTGAGTGTTGTATGTTATCAATAATATTACAAGCCACCGGACGTTAATATGAAGGTCAAGCCAATTCCCACGACAGCCGGTTCTACGCACCGGAATTGACTCGGATTTCATCCGACCAAGGGCTTGTTTTTTCGGCGATCTAACCCCGTTTGGATCGGTAAGTATTAATTTGTGTTTGTCGTCATTGGAGTAATGCCTTGCAGAAGGGTTTCTCCATATCCTCCTGACTCGTGCATTTCTGCTGCCTTTGCGCAAAAAGGCTCCATCCAAACTCCACCTCGGTCAGGTGTAATACATGCAATGGATGGAGCCATCTTAAGACCTGCTCAGGCCTTAAAACTCACAGGGAGTGGACCACGGGTTACGTGGCCCCATGTTGCCTACGCAATACTGCGACACAAGCCTCTACGGCTGTGCACTCTGCACATAGTTCGCGCACTGCGCCGTCACTCACCCCGAGTGGCCAACAGAGGACCTCCACGGACCCTAGGAGCTCAAACATGCAACATAGCTCACACTCTGACCCGTGTACTTCAATTCAACTGCAACGGACTCCAGAGCAAGATCGAGGAGATAGTTGCACTTATGAATCGGAAACGCGTATCGATAGCTGCGGTCCAAGAAACCAAACTAAACAGCCGCTCAGATCTCCTGAGTTGTGCAGGTTTCAACGTAATACGTAAAGATCGCGAGCGAGATAATGGTGGTGGCCTTGCCTTCATATTGCACAACAACGTGCAGTACCGTCCAATCGATGAAGACATCGACCGCAGGGATACTACCCTAGAATGTCAGGGTATAGCTATCCGGTCAGGCGATGACGAGCACGAAATATTTAATATATACATCCCCCCAGTTACACGTTGCCCTACAGGTTGCCTGAATATAGGCGCGCTACTTTGTGGTGAAAATCGTTTGGTACTAGGCGACTTTAACGCGCACCACGATCTTTAGCATTCCTGCCCGTGAAATGATCGTAGGGGGATGGAGCTGGCGGAACAGATTGACGATTCGACATTCTGCACAATGAATGACGAAGTCCCCACCAGAGTTATGGGCACCTGTAATAGCTTGCCCGATATTACCATTGCTAGCGGTGGTCTGATAAATAGCATTACCTGGCGACCTATGCTAACTCTCGCATCAGACCATCTGCCCATAATTATCTCGATCGAGAAACCTCCCGATTTCGGTTCTGTGTTTCTGTGGACAACCATGTCTTTACTTCGGAATACGACGGGATGCCTTTTGATGTCTCTTATCGAACACCTACACAGAGAGACGTTTATGCTTCCGGTTAAGGAGCATAATGAACTTCTCTCCAAGCAGTTTCTCCTGGGATGTTTTCGTAGAAATCATTCTTTGCAGCCATCTGCTTGGAGCGGAACCGCCTCCTAGGAGCATCAAAAGGTCCTTCCTTGACTACGTCGACGACGTCGTACAGTACGCCGACCGGACTTCGGACGCAACTGACTTTCGACAGGTACTGACCGCCATTCACAGTGGAGCCATTAACACCTTCACCGACTCCCTTCCCGTAGCGTTCTTGGAGTCAAACCACCACCCATCGCAGACGAAGAGCTCGAGTTGCCGCGAGAAACGCGAGTGACCATAGCGCAGCTTCGTTCTGGATATTGTAGCAGGTTAAACTCCTACTTATCCAGAACAGACCTAGACATACCCAATGTATGTCCTGCATGCAACGAGTCTCCGCATGACCCCGATCACCTCTTTGCATGCCCTACCAACCCCACTCGAAACAGCACGTTTCCTGGGCCTCCCGTTAGATGACGTCGATTACAACACAAATAACCCTTGCCATCCTAACGGGGATTGATAACCGTTAAAACAACAACAACATGAAGATCGAGTTTATATCCGTCTGGCTTTTGGAATTGGTTTACAGAAGTAATTTCACACATAGAGGGCGAAGTAGATCCTCTTGTGACAATTCACCAGGAATCTTTTTACGCTTTTCATTTCGCTGAGAAGAAGGGCTCCTATTGATTTCAATAAACATACTTGAAGACGCTGCCAAAATTTGATTGGTAGATTTATAACATTATAACAAGGGCATTGATTGGCAGATTTATAACATTTCCCTGGACACTAAACGCAATCAGTTTTTGTAACAATCATAAGTAAACAACGGCGATAATTTGGAGATTAACTTTGGTAAATCGTTCTATTTAAAAAGTTTATAAAGAAATAAGAAAAAATATTCCATTTTTTAACTTTTCTGTATACTATTTTACGAAGTAGAAATAACTAACAAGCACAAAAATGTCAAGTTCAGTTGCATATGATTGGTAATAATTGATATGGTTGTATAATACAAATACAAAAATATAACTATTATTTTTTTGGAATAATAAAAAAACTTAATATGTTATAAATAATCAATTAAAAAAGCTTATTCAAGATTACCTTACGAACTTTTCGCTTAGTATTTTATGCCAATAGGAAGCGGTTTCCATTGCGAACAGTTTGAGGTAATGTGCTTCAATATTAGACAACCGTCCAATTACACTATTCTCACAATCCTTATCTTCAAATAGCGTCAAATAAATATTTACCGTTTTTGCTTCATCTCTTCCATTAACAGCGTTACTTAAACTCTGGCTATGAAAAATCATTATTAAAGTGGAAAAAGAACAACACAGTCATTCCTGATCATACCTGATCTCTTGTATATCTAGCACTATTTTTAAGTAATGCGACAACTGTTGCAGTCTTCGTACATTTCCAAGATCTTTAAGGATGACGTAGAGCGCTTCATTCGATTTATCAATTTTTGGTGATAATTGTTTCTCAAACTTAGTCAATTTCTCTTTTTGGAATTCCAGGCTTTCATTACAGTTACGCTGAGACTGCAGTGCAGATTCAATATTTGTCAGATCAGCATGGTTTTTGTTTATTAACTAAAAAATGATATAAAATGAATTAAACAAGAAAATTAGAACCGCAACTGCATAAGAACGTACGTTTGCCTTTAAATGTTCTATTGAAGTTTTGTAATTGTCTATCAAGACAGCAGAGCGATGAAGTTTCTTGAAATCACTACCAATTTCATTATTTACGCATGCAATTATGCGTTGTTCAATTGAATCCTTATTGCTCATTTCTAAAAAACAAAAATATGTTAAACTACTGAAGAACTGAATAACAACAAATAAAATCTAAAGATAAAACATAGGAGAGAATGAATCGATATTTCACCATTAACCCTTATACGACGTACTTCTGCAAGTCAGTTACTGGTTAAATCAATAGTTAATAAACGAAAAATAAAAATCAAAATATTACGAATATATTTGAGGAAAAAATAATAATTAAAAAAAATTATTAAACTTGATTTTTTGACGATTTCTTTACAACTTTTACGGTCCCTAATTTCAATAGCTATTCATTTTGTGGCTACGGCTGCCAAACGGTAGAAAAAAGAAAATTCTAACATGCATGGTGAAACCGAACATTTTGACAACTTATAAATAAGAATTCACCATGATTCAATTATAGAAGATTGTGTCGATATGAAGTGTGCTTTCTCGAAGATGTATTTTTATAAATAATGCCAAAATCACTTGTTTTTTGTTTTTAAAAGTATTTTATGTTTTCATTTTGATTGTTTTGTGTTGTTTACAATCTAGTCGTATTCAGTTATGACTCAAAAATCAATCATAAAAATAAAACAATACAAACAAAGTAGCTAGTTTTGACATTATAGATCCAATCACTTTTGACAGGTTAGCGTAAATACAATAAGGCAGTATTGGAAATAAAATGAAAACGAATAAATTTCAACGTAACATGTATGTCATAGAAATGGTTTTTATTAATTAGTAAGAAATAATTTTTTAATATTATTACCAGAACTTAATGTACCGGTATTAATTGAGCGTTAAGATACATATGTGTTGGTTGTTTGGTAGTCATGACATGTCAAAGATGTCAACTTTTGTATCGAATAGTGACGATTTGCGGAAAGCGTTAACTATTTGTTTCAAAGTGCTGCGGAGTAGAATCGAATGTTTGTTAAGTCATGGTGATCATCTATCAGAAGTAATATGCAAAAGATGATTTTAACGGTTCAGAGATGATGATTTTGATGTGAGAAATGAAGAATGTGGAAGACCTCCAAAAGAGTTTGATAACGCCGAACTGCAAGCAATATTGGATGAAGATGATGCTATGAGTCAAATGGAAGCCATAGCCGTTTGAAAGCTATGGAAAAAATCCATAAGTGAGGAAAATGGATACCACATGAATTGAATGAAAGACAAATGAAAAACCGAAAAGAAAGTTGCGAAAATTTGCTTCAAAGGCACGAAAGAAAATCAGAGGTCGAATCGTTACATCCGTGAACGTATCACTCGTCACGTAAAAGCCTGTATTTCGTGTTATGACATACGTGATCGTAACGCTTCTATCGTAAACTGGCATGATGACATACGTGAACGAGTATATGAACGTATCCGTTCGTTCGTAACGTCATTCGAAAATTACCAATCGTAATAGACAAATTTATGGAAATGTGAGCAATTTTTTTTTAAATTTTATGTTTTTTATAATTTTTAGTAATAAAGAACATAAATAAGAAACCAATGAATGGAATATCTCCAAAAAAAAAAATTATTTATCTGAACAAAACTTTTGTATTTTAGTTGACATTAAAAATAAAATTATATACAAGGTAACGGACATATACATTTTTGAATTAAATTAATTAAATAATACTTTATTTGGTCTCTTATCGTTTGGTCGACTGCGGTGAGGCGGTAGCAAGGTGTCCATTTCTTGTGTGATAAGAATCGCAATTTTGAGGGTCGTAACTTATTGTAAATTTTATGCAGGTGTTATGTTATGCCTCATAAACGTTAGCAAATCTTCCACTTTTATAGGGTGATACCTTCCTCTCTTGCCATATCCTAAAATTCTCCGACTTTTTAAGATTCCTATGCTTTGTTCAACGATATATCTAAAAAGAAAATTTTTTTAATGAGGATTCATAATTTGTTTTTTTTTTTTATACCTACGCTATTGCTAAGATCTCTAGCTCTCTCCGTACTATTTTTTTATCCCCTTCACTTTCACTAGAGCTCAAATAAAAAAACAAAGTTGGATCAATTTTGATATTTAATTAGCTTTTGTTAGTTTATTGAAAATTTTCCAACAGTTCTGACAGTTCCGCATCTATTGTGACCTAAAAATACGATCCAAAGCAATTTGGAATTTAAAAAGTATTGTGAATTGAAAATACATTACGATCCGTTTGCTATCGTATATCAACACGTATCACGTAATTTTCTGTCGTATGTTTGCCGATCCGTGCACGGATGTAACGATTTGACCCCAGTTTTCCATCGATTAAATTTAAGAATCCTTGTTTCAAAATACAAGTATTTCAATTAGCAAGAATTCTTCGAAAATATATTTTTTACTTTCCCATATAAAATTTGAATTTAATTTATTTAGAAAAAAATTTAAGGGAAAGCGGGTAAATAAACAACTATATTTTATATATAATTTAAACTTTTTACCCGTTATTTTGTTCAAATAAATAACAAGGTGAAGAGTTTCTTAAGTTCATAAAAAAGTTCCGTAATTCGAAGAGGCAAGATACAAATTGAAAACAGTAAAAATAAAATTATGCAATCTTATGGATATATTTTTTGAGTAAAATAAAAATTTTGAACCGCTTTGCTCCTATTCAGTCATTTATGTTTTTTCTACTGCGTACCAATACAAAGTTCATAATTCTTAACTTCCTGAATAACCATAGATATCATAATCTGCTCCAGGAAAAATAAAAAAAATTGTAACTAAAGTCAGCAAGGAAATAGAGAAAAAGTTATTTCTTATTTAAACAAAATTAATTTAAAAATCTGCAATGAAAATTATTTAAAAGCAATTCAAATTTTAATAAAACTATGGATTTTAAGTGATAATTTGAGTTTTAGACTTAAGATTGTAATCTTAATCAAAATTAAAGTTCATTTAAATAATCAATTACCTTTTTGTGAGCAATAACTGAATTTTCCGTTTCAAAAATTTCTTTCCATAAATGTAAACTCAGGGTTGTGATCTGCGTTTTCAAGTAAACTGACTTACTAGTCGATTAGAGTTTTCTGAAGAAAGCGTAAGTTATTTTGGCCTTATTATCGCTAAGTGCGGCCACTTCCGCTCTTGCGTTCTTTCACTTCTCTTTTTAACCTACCAAAACTTCCTACAAGCCACATATTATTTCTTTTACTAAATAATACGTTTTTTTTTTCTTTAGACTAAATCTTTTTAACTAATAAATATTGTAGTCGTATAAAACATATAAATCCACAATTCTTGTTTTAATTTTAATTTTCACAACGTTCGTACTTTAATAACTTTAAAAATTAGAAATGTAATAGTTAGCAAGACGTTTTAGCTTTAAAAACATTGGAATGCATACAATCACGTAAATGCGCTTAACCGCACGTTGTATAAATTCTCTTTCAAGAAAGTTGGAAACTTATTATTTTCATCATACGTAAGTATTATGAATGAAGTAATACAAACATAACTACAAACATCTATTTGGTCACCGTCCTCGTTTAGGTTCGACGATTGTTAATGAGGCCAATACATAAGTGCCACTAATAAGCCATCTCGACCGTTTCTATTATAATACATAATAAGAGTTATCAATGTATCGAAGAGAGTATACTTATAGTTACGTATAAATTATTTAAATTCCTTAATAAACGTTTTTTTTATTATAAAACCACTTAACGTTTAAACATCTGAGAATTATATATATATATATATTATGGTGTGCGAATATGACCTCGTCAAAGCAGATTACACTTCGAAAGCCAGGTTTCCGTTTTCCTAGTCTCGGCGAATTTTAGTTGATGACCACCTTTGGGAGGATTATTTGCTTCCTAAAAATATATATAGAATTTTTCACTCGCCATTTTTACTTTGGATATTTCTACATTATTACCAAACGTTTTTCCATTTTCGCTTTAATGTCGCTGGCTAATGTTAGGAAAGCTTCTTCTACATTGATACTGGCTTTAGCAGATGTCTCCATAAATTTTATTCCATATTCTATAGCCAGTTGCTCCCCTCGCTCTCGAGAAACCTTAGTTAATGACATAAGTTTCGAATTGTTAATAAGCATAATGTTTGTTTTAGCGCAGACAATAATTATACAGTAGGGGAGGACTAAGTTCGAGTATAGCAATTGTAAGGAATAAACACATGTGGCATATATTTGCCTATAAAACTCTTTATACAATAAGTTGCAAACTATTTCGACCAAATATGCCCGACTTCAGCTCGCGAGAGAAGCGATTTTCATTTCGTTAAGCGTTAAAAAAATATATTTTATAGCACTATCGTTTTTTCTGAAGTCCCTAAAACATCAATTTTTAACAGATAAGCAAACAACCACTGAAGCACGAAAAATCATACTAGAATAATAAGCTGAATCTTTGCGTGAAATCGGAAAAATAGTTGAGACACCATTGCACAATAAAAAAAATTTAATAAATGTTGGAAATATTAGACTATTGAAAATTTGCGCGGCGGAAGTAAAGGCACATCTAGTTTCAAGAGCTGTTCGAATATCAAAAGATATAGTGGTTCTAATAATTTGGCTTCCATTGAGTCCACGATAAAAATTTGGGTTCTTTAAGCACTTTGAAAAATAACATTGCTCCCAGCATTGAAAAATTAGGATTAACAGGGAATTGGATCTTTCAACAGGACAACGATCCTACAAACACAAGTCCACACCTTAATTCCAACGAGCAATAGAAAAACCAGACAGAGGGACAATGAGGGACAACCCAAAAAAGGCTTTCATTGAAGAATGGAACAAAATCTCTCCAGAATTAAAAAAAATGCAAAATCACTGCCCAGAAGATTAAGGGATGTCCTGAAGTCCAAAGGGATACAAAGCAAATACTGTAGTATAAATATTCAGGGGTGTTGTGGAATCTGATAGTTGTCGGAATCAGAATTGAAACCGATCAAAAAACGTAGTAGGTGTCATGAATTCATATATCATTGGTTTGATATTCGAAACAGAATTTGTATCGGATTTGGGTGTCACGGAAACCAATTTTATCGGTTTTGCTATCAGAAACAAAGCAAGAAGATAGTCGCTCACAGATTTGAAATGTAAGCTAAGAAATCAAGGTATTTTATTATTTCGAATTAATTTATCTTTATTCCTATAGGGGAAACATAAGTATAAAACACGAAATGTCTTAATTATTGAGTTTTTGGAGAAAAATCCGGATATTTAAAGATATTAGATTTACAAAACGTAATAAATGTAATTTAACACCCAAATGCGTCTTTATTCATTCGATAAATGTTATCTCTTCAACTCTTTCTTTAATTCAGAACTCATTAAAAACTTTAATAGGATTGCTACCAAATGTATTCATTTGCAAATTTTGTCACATTAGTACACAGCTGATTCGAATATTGGTTTTGCGTGTGTTCGAAAAAACGAAAATCCGATCAGATTCTGTGACACCAATGAAAATCAGAATTGGTTTGCAATTCTGACAGCTAAGCAATTCTGTCTTGGATTTCACAACACCCCTGATTAATGTAGTTTGTGCACACTTTAACTTTACTGAGCTCTGTTTACTTTTTTTACGTGAAAAAGGAGACGATATCTTTAGTTCAAGTGATATTTTTTGGCTATGTTTAATTTTTGTTTAGTATTGAAAGGTTGAATTCTTATCATATAAGCCTTGTATTCTGTAAAAAAAAATTATTGTTTTTGTAATAACAACTTCAACATTGGTATAATTGATGTTTACTTATTTTTGAAATTTTTGAGATGAAAAAAAAACCGTTTGTTTGAGGAGAAAAGCTTGTCGTCAATATCGTGCCATCATCAACTTAGGAGATGATAGAAATTCCCTCTCTTGGTTGAGGCAGTTTCGAAATGCAGAAATTACATCATAACTGGGGAAGGAACTATTCTGTATGACCCCTGTTTAATTCTTCTCAATTTGAACTTTGGACCTCGAAACAGTTCGGATGATTTCCGACCGCCCTGGTAGTTCATAGTCCACCTTTTCAAACCTGGAGGGAGCGTGGATTGTTGTCCAAGTAGCGTTGTGTGGTTGACTGTGTCAAAATAATTTGATAAGTTCAACGATAAGATTTTCGTTCTCTCACAGGGTGGCCTTTATTTTAGGCAATGGACTATCTGGGCGTTTATGATGCTAAATGCTGTGCACTTTACGGAAGTCATACTGGTGGTTCGCTAGACTCAGGTGAATGTCGGAACTAGCAAGGCCTAAGTGTCTTCACTACTGGGAGAGTTATCGAACGATAGGACTCACTCTACCGATTTTCTACACAAAGGGGTTTTTGAGGATTGGTCAGCGACAGGTTGGTGACCTTGGTGAGGAAGCTGACTCCCGTCGAGTTTAGGTGTTTTAGCATCAGTATGTTTGTTCCATCTAAGCAAATGGATTTTGTTTTGCTGACGAAACTCTGAACTTCATCGGTGAAAGTATGTGGTGCGCAGTGAATTCTGGGAAGCCGACCACGTTAGCTACATATGTATATTAAAGTTAAGGAAGGTACGGTTGCTCACAGAATTAATGTAGGGAGATTTTTCAATCGGGGTAATTATGGGCAGATGGTGTAATGCGATAGTCAGCACAGGTCGCAGGGTTACGCTATGTATCAGACCACAACTAGCGATTACAAGTGCCTATAATTCTGGTGGGTCTTCGTCATTCATTGTGCAGAATATCGAATTTAAGGTAGACCATAGGTCACATACATATATCGTATTATCGTATTCTAGTTCCCCGTTATATAACTTCGATGACTATTAATTTACAATTTCCTCAAGCAATGTTAGATACCCGCAACAAATACAAGCAACGAAAGTATGAGAGAACCTGATAAAATTTGCTTATACGAGTATATACTATTACAGAGTTCCAGCATAATACACACCTGGCGTTTGTCATTCAATTCACATTTATTACCCAGAAGCATTTTTTCCACGTCGGCGGATGCATTTTCTTCTATATTGCGAATCCAGTTTTTAATATTTTCAAACGATTTTTCCTGCGTTATATCGTATACTAACATGATACCCATAGCACCTCTATAATACGCTGTTGTTATTGTCCGAAAACGTTCTTGACCTGCGGTGTCCCTAAAAGAAAAAAGTTATAGTTTGAGGATTCGATATACCACACGCATTACCATATTTGAAGTTTAATTTTCTTCCCATCAAATTCAATTGTTCTTATTTTAAAGTCGATACCTAAAAAAAATGTTTACAGATATTTATTTTATTATGCAAAAAGGATAAGGTTTGCTAAATAATGGCAAAATTTACATATAAATAGCATTACAAATAACATTATTGTAGTAAAATTTCCAATAAGCTGATATGTTTCGTTCCGATATGTTATTTCATAGGATATGTACTAATACAGCCCTTGCTTTGAGTAGTTCCGTAAAATAAGTATATTTTTGTATTTATTTGGTTGTGCGAATATGTCAGATTTTTGCCAAATAATCGTCATTTGTGGGAAGAAAACCTTTCTTCAGCATTGGGAGTCACCCGCCAATTCATTTAAAAGCAACTGAATGTGCTGGGAATGAAAAACAAGAAATTCGGGATCTTTTCGACGTCAATTTCTGTATTATATCAAGAAATCAACCGCAAGATCTCTTCGAGATGATCTTCACATGAAAGTCTACCCTCGGTTTACTATTAATCTTTTAACAATGCGCTTGAACCAAATTAGGCTTAACAGATGGAACTGGCTTCATTAGTGGCAGGTGGTCAAAGGTAACGAAAGTATCCTTTCTACATATTTGTCACTTCTGAAAAGGATTTTAATAAGCAAAAGTACAAAAACAAACAAAGATAAAAAATGCTATTCCAAAGGTCAAAAGTTGTTATCATCCAGATGCTTTGGTGGAGTCTCTTATAAAGGTGAAAACCTTTAATAAGCTGGAAAGTCGAAATGGGATAGGGAACCGGATGCACCAAAGGGAGGGCAGGCCTGCATAAACGCCCAGTAGCAGTGAAATAATGGAAATGTCAACTATTAAAGGTGATACGAAGTTATCATATACATTTTTTATATTTTAATATTTAGTATGTCCAAAAATTTAAATTTTAATTTCTCAGGAAACTTTTTGGAACTCTTAAGTTATCTGAGATATCAGTATGCTCAAAATGAAAAAAATATGTTAATACAAAAATCCATTGACCCAGGCGGCATAAATATGTTGCTGCTAAAGTAACAAGGTTCAATGGAGGAAAATACCTCACCAAGGTGAAAGATTGAACAACACCAAGAAAGCACTTAGCGACCTAAATGCACGGATAAATAACTTAAACAAAAACCATTTTTGCGTTAACTTGTGTATTGTTTAAAGATAACTCTAGCAGTAACCAACTCATTCAGTATAAGGTGTGTCGAATTATAGATATCATTATACGAATGCTGGGCTAATTCCGTGGACCGATTGCATGATTTTCAGTATTCAACTATTTTTCCGTACATAGTATGTGTGATATGATATCGATACAACTTTTGTCAATTTTTGGCATCGTATCATGATATTAGTTCTCTGATTTAATTAGCAAAATTTTGCCGATTTTTGATACAAGGAAACATTATTTTTATAGGAAAACTATTCCGTATTTTTATATCTTTGAGATCAACGGATAGTTTCAGTAAAAAGTCATCCAAAGGCTCTTTGGGTTCGAAGAGTTGTGGTCCGATATCGACAACTTTCAGTTATAAAACTACTATCTTCACAAGTACCTTTTGTGCAAAGTATTCCGATAATATTATTGGTGCTTGACTTATAGACTGTAAAATGAAAGAATCATATAAAATTAAAAGTTGTGATACATAGAAAGGAAATGTGGTTAAAATTGGTATATGCTTGTTGAAGAGATTCTTTGGCTTAAAAATATATATATATCCAATCTACATATGTACATAATTGCCGCTGACTCATAGTAAGATATTCGTAAGTCAAGTTCAGTAATTTAACAATGCCTACTTTAAAACTTTTTTGATTACTTTCATTTTCACTAAATAGTTTATAAACATTTCTAAGACTAAATAAACGGCTTGTTTGCTTACCACCGTTTTATTATTGTGATAGAAAAGTAAACAAAAATGTAAAATATATTACAATTTGTAAAAAAAAAGCATACTTTAAATACAAATATCTTATAACCTGTAAGTTGCCCGATGTCCATTTATATATATTTTTAATCTGCCCCATACCCTTTTTTAGCACGAATTCGGGGGACGGTATCCTAAAGTTTTTCAAAATATTATTAGAAATGCCATTGTTTATAATCTTTGTGCAAAAGGCTTTCAATATTTTTAACGAATATGGTGACACTCCAAATTACCCCAAAACACCGTTTAAAAATTTTAGTCTACTCACCTATAGTTGAAATAAAGGTGGTATTAAATGCGTCCTCTGAAAAACGAAACAAAATACACGTTTTCCCTACGCCAGAGTCACCAATTAGTAATAACTTAAAGAGGTAATCGTACGTCTTCGCCATCTTTTTATTGTGTGAATTTTAAAATATTGCGTTTGGTATATGTTAAGTTTCAAGACTTATTGTTTGAAAGTACTTGTATGCTAAAACTATTCATTAGAAAACGTATATAAAATTGAAAGTTTCTCGGTGTTGCTACCTAATTGCATTATACATGCGTACCGGAGCTTAAATTTATTAAGTAATTAAATATTTTATACGATTACAGCATAACAAAAAATATTAAACACCAATTTCTAATAAATCTCATTAAAATGGGGATAAACGGATTTAATCGAAAATCGATAATAAAGTTCTTCGATAAATGAAGAGTATGTATCACAGATATTTTGAAGTTAGAATCGCGGATTGTGAATTGGTTGATAAAGTTTGTGAAAATTCTAAGGAAGAATTAAACAAATAATAAAGCAAACCCGTTTATTTAAACCTTCCTCCAAAAATATCATCGAATACTTCGAATAATACTGGCACGGTCAATACCGCATGTGTAGCATTCTCTCGCTGTCCATCAATTCTTAATTTGGAACACGATACAATTTCCGCAATATATATTAAATGTGTGACAGACACTTAAGGTTTAGTTAATACCAGAGAACTGCAAAACTCACTTTTTTTGAATTAGCTCATACGCAAAAGTTTCTATTCAAGTCCAATCACTGAGCGGAACACAGCGTTGAGTAAAAATCAGCTCATGTTGCCGAATCGCTCATTCGCGTACAATGTGACGTTCCGAAATGCTTTGCTCACGTTTGCTCACTTCACGAAATATTTAGCTCATGCTCGCTCACTTTACGAAATGTTTAGCTCACTTTCGCTCAGTGATTGGAATTGAATAGAAACTTTTGCGTATGAGCTGATTTAAGGAACAGAGTTTTGCAGTTCTCTGGTATGTATATTGTTTTTATATGCTTTGTTCGCGATCAGCTTATGTGTCACATGCATTGCACTAAGAATTTGGTACACAACTTATATTTTAGTATGTATTTGTCATTCCGTCGATATGGAGCAAGAAGATATTTTAGAAAAAATACTTACAAACGCCTACACATTGTCAGCCCGACATAAAGGAAGGAGCCATGTTTGGAATATATTATCTGAAATTATTAAAGAGGATGGCACTATTTGGAATGGATTTACATATATACTGCCAATCCTGTAACAATATTTTAAAATATTTGCCAAAAAATTCTTCAAATTTAAACATACATATGTATGTAAGTGCTGCAAATCGCTTAAGGAGACGGCGCTTTTATTCAAGCACAGTGAGTTTATTCATATGCGTTGAGTTTGCTCATAGGCGTTGAGTTTGCTCTTTTGTGTTTTTGTTTTCATTCAACACGATCATTGTTGAGCCGAATGAGCGAACGCCTGAGTAGAGCTGTTTCAACACGAGCGTGAAGCAAACGAATTTACCGCAATTGAGCTAATTTTGGTTAGTAGCGAAAACATTTTCACGAATGCCATTTTGAGCGCTTGAGCCGAATGTGCTGATAGTACGGGTTAATACCTGCTTCCTTAGTGCAAGTGCGGAACACATTGAGCGCGACAGACTGCAAACGGCAAATATTTGAATACGCACGTTCTTATAGACACAGATATTTTGACAGATGCACGACTACACGACTGCAGGCCGACAGTTGTAGCTCTCGCTAACTTCAATATATTTTTCTTTTTGCCAACGACAGTAGGACGACAAAAGAGTTGACAGTAGAGAGATGAGGTAGAGTGGTGTTGCCACTAATATGTAATATGAAAAATTATTCAAAGCTCTAACAAACCTGACGTTATGTTACAAATAAAAGCATAAAATAGCTCTATTATATCATTTGAAATAACAATTAATAATATAAAATAAATAAATTTACCAATTTACTTATTTTTTGCATAAAAAATTTCACTTTGAACAAAATATTAAAATTACATTGAAGTGAAAGGTATTAGTATGGCCACAACGAAATTGTGTACATGCAAAATGGACAACTGCGCTGCCTTCTTACAAATGTTCATGTAGTAGGATTCATGTAGTAGGCTATTTTCAGTTCACTGCACCCACTATAAAATCTAGTGATAATCAATTTATTGTAAATGACTATTGTGCATGACTATTGTGAATTGGCGCACCTTCTGCATTCATTCTCAACAAAAAAAAACTATAACAAATCTTTATAATTTGAAAAGAAATTATAAAATCTTTTTAAAACTTACCTTTCTCAATAATTAAACGGCGAATTATGTCTTTATGTAAAATGACAGCTTACACAGGTAGCAATTAATTTTTACGTGTCATTGCATGAAAATAAATATGGGTTTTGATCTGACTTATTTTACAGCCATTGCAAATATTTTTCTGCGTGTGTTTTGTAGTTGTGTCGTTGCACCAATTAGAAAATTTCAAAATTCCTCCACCGTGCAAGGGTTTCGCAAGAGCAAGGGAGTCCCTTTAATATTATGTATGAAGGAAATCGAGGTAACAGATATGCTTGTTACAGCTAACAATTAGGTAACAAGCAAGCTAACATGTTTATAAGTTAAAGAATAGATCGAGAATACATACATACATTGTGCATAAAATGGCGATGTGTTAAATAGATACCCGTCTTGCTGGGTAACTATCCAGAAAGTGACAGCTAGCGAAACTCCAATACAATGAAATAATTTGCGCGGAAACAAACACATATTCATACACACCTGGCAAGTCATAAGGTCTTTGCGTAAGAAAAGTATATACGATCGCATGTACACATAAGTTAAGGCTAGAATTGCCATTTGACCTTTAAGAAACTAATAACCACTCTAACAGAAATCTCTGGTGGTGCGGTTCGGTTATTAACCGAAGTTTTAAACGATAGCTGACTAACAGGATTGTTGTTCATCCAATCATAGTTTGCCGGATGGGATGATTAATTAGATTTTTAAATAAAAGATTTAAGAGCAAGATCCAGTTTCATGGCAAAAACCTTCCAGGAAGTGGCTAAAGCAATATTACTGGTTTTCTCTCTGCAGATGACTGGACGTGTAGAAGTCCAGATTTAAATGCATTGGGGAAATTTCTCTCAGCGCCATTCACTTGCGAGTGGCCAGAACCGATTCTTTTGCAAGTGGCTAATGCATCTCACGCCTTCCGGTTTTAGACCAAGTATTCTCTAAGCACCCAAAGAACATCCTTTTGAGGGCGAGCTAAAGGAAGAAGGCGAACCATCCCTCTTCAGGGTTGCGCGGCAGGGTTGAGACTCCCCAAGTAAAAACGCCTCCAATGAAAAGGAAACAAAAACTTCGGATGAGAGACCTTTTTTTCTGACGACCGTGGCAAGCGCATTAATGATTACGATTTAAGGGCATGCACGCGTAATGTCCGGACCTTTAATTGGGAAGATGCCGCTGTCCAGCTGGTTGATGTCTTGGTAAAAGTAAAGGCTGACATCACCGCCGTCCAAGAAATGCGATGGACGGAACAAGAACTAAGACAAGTAGGTCCATGTGGCATTTATTACAGTGGCCATACAAAAGAGCGCAATTTCGATGTGGGATTCGTGGTGGGAGAGAGACGCCGTCACCGCATCATATGATGAGTCGACGTTACGAGTTTTCGAGAGAAGGATGCTGCGGAAGATTTGTGGTCCATTGCGTATTGGCAACGGCAAATATGAAACGATGAGCTGTACGAAATATACGGTGTCATTGACATAGTTCAGCGAATCAAGAGATAACAGCAGGGCTGGCTAGGTCATGTTGTCCGAACGAAAGAGGACACTCCAGATTTGAAGGTTTTCGATTAAGTGCTTGTGGGTGGAAGCAGAAGAAGAGGAAGACTTTCACTCCTTTGGAGTGATCAGGTGGAGAAGGACGTGGCTGTACTTGGTATCTTGAATTGGCGCCAAACAGCGAAATGGAAAAACGACGGACGCGCTGTTGAAAACTCGGCTATAACCGCGTAAGCGGTGTCTACGCCAGTAAAGAAGAGAAAATAAGCTCTAGTAATTTTTTGGTTTTATGAAAATCCTGTTGCATTTCTGAACCCCAAGATATTTTCTTATATATATTGGTTAGTTCACAATGAAAGTTGGATATTATATTTGCTAATTCCTTTCTTTCTCGAAGTTCTGTGCAGCTCAATTTACAATGTATTCAAAAGTACTGAGCTTTTTCATATAAATTTATCATTTATGGATTTATTCAGTTATTATTTAATTTTCAGGTTCAATAAGCAGGAATTTTGTTTCAGAATAAATCGCAACGCTTTAAATAAAAGTAAATGCGTTAAATAATAATTTATGTCCAATATGCTATTGTTTTGCCGAAATCAGTTTTATCCAATGTTGGTTAATATTCTGACCGTTTAAATGTCATAAAAATTTTGAATTGATCTACATATGTCGAATTTAAGTCCAACTAATAGCGGGATTCTGTAACCAGTCTCTAGTCTCTATTTGAGACATTTTGAGGCAAAGTCTCAATTTGAGACTAGTTACTATTCACTAATACTATGTTCGGACCGACATTGAAAATATTTTGAAAACATATTTGTGTGTTGTGGAATCTAAGTCGTTCGGACCGACATGTGTGTTTTCGATGAGTTTTCACTGACAACTATCAATAGCGGCATTCTCTTGCTCTTGCAAGATTGCACGATGATTGCAGAATCTAGTGATATATGACGGCACGAAAATAAACATGGGTTTTGGTCTGACATATTTTACAGCCATTGCAAATAATTTTCTGCGTGTGTTTGCCGTTGCTCCAAGAGGAAAATTCTGCAATTTCTGCAGAATTTCCGTGCAAGGTTTTGCAAGAGCAAGCGAATCCCCCTAATATGAGAATATCAAGCGACAGCTGTTTTTGTATATGGAATGTAAACAAATATCAAGTGACAATTTTGGGCCGGCAAAATATGTCTTCCAAAAACATCGATTAAACCAGAGCAGGCACCGATTATAATGAGTGGAATGTAAGTTTTCAGGTAGTTTTCAGCGAAAACTGTGTTTTCGTTTGACAGATTTTACATGGACGAAAATACAAGTTTTCGTGCGAAAACCAGTTTTTCCCACGAAAACATGTTTTCGTTGTCGGTCCGAACATAGTATAAACAGTCTCTAGCGTTAGTCTCAAAATATTGAGACCTGGTAGTTAGCAGGTCACAAAACTAAAAAGAACTCTTGTCTGCCATTTTGTATATACTGAATAGATATTAATCGATTGTCGTTTTTTTATATTTTGTAAGCAACTCAAACACGAAAAGGTTAAAAATAAATAAATTTTACATAAATTTCGTAAATATTATGAAACAAAGTGAACATATATTTTTTTATTGATAATTATGTTTTTTGACTATGTTATAGAAAATTTAATATGTGTTATCGACATATTTATTTTCATTCAAGTGTAAAAACATCTCTGAATAATGAAATGTAATAGATTTTGTGACTGTCACTTACAGAATAGCAATATCATCTCAAGTCTCAAAAATTGTCTCTAACTTAAAATCTCAAATTTAGAGACTTGAGACTGTCTCAAGTTACAGAATCGCACGGTGAAGCTCTGTATGAACAGGATATTAAAATTAAAACATTTTACATGTTCTCATATGGGTTAACATTAACCCTATAAGGAGAACGTTTAAAAGATTTATGAAACGAAACGGTGATAAAAAGTGGAAACAAAATAAGGTTTTGTACTTGAGCAGTGTGATTCTAGATCGTTGTCTTAATTCAGCGCGTGTTAGTAGATTCATTGGTGCCAGTTTGGATCAAAAGGAGATACTTTGTTTCAATAACACATTGCATTCCAGAATGCCTAATATAAAAGTGTTTTCCGGCACTTCTCACCCGGACTTGGCCCAAAGAATTGTTGACCGTTTGGGTATTGATTTGGGAAAAGTGGTCACAAAGAAGTTTAGTAATCTCGAGACATGGTAAGTGGTATTTAGAATATGTTTATTATAGTAATCCCATTTTTACGGTTCTTTAATCGTTGTTTGGTGGACTTATTATTTACATATTGTGCGAAACTTTATAATCATAAACTACAATTAAACGTGATTTACAAAATTGTCACATGTGCCTTAGTATTGTGGTTAATTAAGGCCGCTGATAATAAATATGAAGCCGTTCTCTTTAAAAACGTTAGTAGCACGTTTTTATACCATTGAATCCATATTTCAAATATAATACTTTTGGTTATTTAAGTTGTAAAGATTATCTTATTAAATGTAAACAGTGCGATTATTATTTTTAGATTATGTATGTATATTACTACAAAACTGATAACGAAATGGTATATACGTAAGGGAAGAAAGTTTGAAATAAAAAAGCAAATATCAATTAATTGGTTATTATTCAAGGTTAAATTTAAGAAAGTAGAGTTTAAAATTGAATAAATCAATATTCTGTAGGCAGAATATATAATAGCTTAAGTATTAATATATCAATAATCTTTTGATGGATATAAGCGTTTTATTTATGATTTTAAAATGATCCTATTCACGTCCAATATTTAGTCATAATGTCACTCTCATAAAAACCCTTATCCCTGAAAAAGGACAGTTGATTTTTAAAGAGCTTTGGTCCTGATAGTAATTACTCTTTGCCAGGTCCGGATTTTAAAGAGGATGCATAAAATTTTTCAATTGAGCTATCGATATATCTGGCCTGGCATTGTCGTCGTTGGTCAGGCTGTAGGAGAGCGGCTCTTATTAGATGAAAACCAGTCAGGACGGACGGTCAATTGTTGCCCGATACAAAAAAAAAATTAATAATTAACAACCACGATAACAGGTCTACCCTTATGGACAAAATAAGGGGTGTGTGTTTAGCTAGTATTGTTTTTTCTCAAATGGTATCGTTACATTTTTACGATGAAGGCGGATGAGTAGAGCGTCAGTATCAACAACTGGAATTATTATTTTTTTCATTTTTCAAATTAAGTTGGCCAATAATATAAGTGTAAATAGTAATTAAAAAGGTGGTTATTTCGAAGTATTTTTATATCAATTTAAGTTTTGGAGTATTTGTAATTTTATATTCCTTTAAACATGATAGACTGAAAGGAAACAATCAAGTAGAATGGGTCGTAAAAACCAATCCTCCAATAGTCGTTTGGAAAAAAAAATCCCAAAATGAAGGAAAAATGTACAAATTCATAGCAAATATGTTAGGGGACTCGGACAACTTTGTAACTAAAGCTAAAAATATTAAAGGGAAACTTATAGTCGTCCTCATTGGAAAAAATGGCGTTTTGCGACTTCACGATAAAGTGCAGCGGAGATTAGATTGTGGACAGTTTGGCGTCGATTAGTGAACGGCAATGTACCGTTGCGGAAAGGAAAAAGAAATCTTCTTCTACATAAAGAAGATAAAAGTTTTTTGCTGGACATAAAAATTGGTGCGGTCCCACCGGAGAAAAAGTGGCGAAAACTAATGCACGAAAAAACACGGACGATATACCGGTTATTAAAAACCCCTGAACGGAATAAAGGATAACTTGAATTTTTTTTTATTTACAACAAATATTTTACACCTATTGTTTTGACCAATGCTATTTCTTGTTTTGGCAAACTTTAGTTTTATATTCGGAATGGAAGATTTCCGACATATTTCGCTTTAATAAAGTAAAGCAAAGATATAACTTAAACAAACTTGTTTCCATCTTTTTTACCATTCCTTTTTTTACCAAGGAACTCGCATACCAAATTTCATCACGATATCTCAATTTCTACTCAAGTTACAGCTTGCACAGACGGTACCCCGTAATTCAACTCGTTTCATCCTCCTGATCATTTATATGTATGTATACATATGTATATTCTACATTTCTATCTCGATTAGTTTTAGGTGATAATTATGTTATTATACTCTGTAGCAACATGTTGCAAGAGTATAAAACCAAAGAGTAATAATCCAATGCAATACAAATCATGTTCTTAAATAATTCAATTTGAGCGGTTTATCAAACACCAACACACAACTAGTTTTTACTACACATAAGTATATGTATGCCAAAAATGTGCATAAATTGGACAAACAAACAACGAGTAGCTAAGAACATAAATTGGGGATTCCCCTTTTTAGATTTATTTTGCACAAACAAAATAATAAGTCGATTATCGATAGCAACAAAAAAATAATTTCAGAACTTTTGATGTATTGCAAACTCTGATTCTATTTTCTGGAAATTCTTGTTAATTATTGTAGATTCTAATTTGTGAGCGTCAACTGTATAGGGATTTTCGAACTTTCGCTTGTTAATATGTAAGATATGGTTGCAAACTGAATGTATAATCTTGGATAAAATTAGTTGTGTGCCCGAAATGGGTAAAATCAGATTACTGTTTTTTAATCAGTCCCATATATTGCATACAAGGATATGTTTTGCTCTAGTTGATGTTGTGCCTAAAATATTGGTAAATTTGTGCGATATCTTAATAAAAGTAGATGGAATTATGTATATCATTACTTTTGTTTTGTATTCAAAAAATTCAAGCAACCCTGGCCTTCCGCTAGACAGAATATACTTAGTTGATGTTTTCTAACTTTCTAGTTGGTTTCCTACCGTGTAAATTGGTCGATATGTTTAATATTTCAATAACAAAAGCGACCGGACCGAAGTCACAAACCACAGCGAAATAGTATGAAGAGATCTAAAATATTACCCATTGTCATGAGAACGGAATTAAAATAGTAGTAGTAATAAACTTATATTATATGCCTTCAGTGCACATCGTGCCATTTAATATCTTATTAACATATAGAAAATTACTTATGAATATTCAATAGTACAGACTGTTATGCCTGGTTTCACAGTCCATACTTAAGTTGTGTCCAAATAAAATCTTAGCTAAGAATTGTTGCAGACTGAGTAGTCGTTTGCGTTTCACTGTCAATGCTTAATTTCTATAAAATTTTATTGTGATATATGGCAACGTTATTGGCAACATATGTTTTACAAATGTCATCCATAAAAATATGTTTAAAATATTTAAATTATAACAAACAATACCTAAATTTGCGAGGAAAGTGGATGAAAACGGATGAAAACAACAAAAGAACCCCGAATTTCACCGCTAGCGAGTCGGAGCACCTATTGGAACTGGTGGAAATCCCACTCCGATTCCATATATGTATGTATTCTCGTAAAAAATAATTTCTTAATTATTCTTTTGACAAATAACAATACAAAATAAAAATCAGCTGTTACTTAAGCACTGCTTAAGTCTCCCATTTTCAGTACTTAGCATAACTTAAGTATGGACCGTGAAACCGGGCAGTAGATTCATATAAAATAAGAGAGCATTTAAGAAATGTAAAAAGCGAAAGGTATATATAATATATATATATAATTATAATATTTATTCTAGTGTTGAGATTGGAGAGTCTGTACGTGGTGAAGATGTTTACATTGTGCAGTCAGGTTCTGGAGAAATTAATGACAATTTGATGGAACTTCTGATCATGATAAACGCTTGTAAAATAGCATCAGCGTCAAGAGTGACGGCAGTTATTCCATGCTTCCCTTATGCCCGCCAAGATAAGAAAGATAAGGTAATGTATAGTAATTCTACAAATTTAAAATTTATTATTGGGAATAATTGATCAACGAACATATTCTAAAAATTGTTTGCATTGAATACGTTGTTTTTTTTTTGTTTAATTGTTGTGTTTTAATGTGTAACAAATAAAAGGGAAGTTTTTATATTTAATATTAATTCTATCATTATAATTACTACTTAACAATTAATTTATATCTTTAACGTTATTCATAGAAGTTTCTGAGCTTAAAATTGTATCATTTGGTATTACCATTTGCTTTTCCGGATTCCGTGTTTTGTATTCTCTACAACACCCACCATTTTCATACCAATAAACAGGGTATCATCTCAGTAGAATGGCAAGACTTTTGCATGCTTACTAAATGCGAAAGGTATTACCAACATTTTCTAAATTATTCCACACAAAACTGAAAACCTGCAAAAAGAAATTCTGTTCAAATAAGTCGTTTAGTTTGAGAGAGAGCAATTAAAAATAATTTTTAAATTTTGAATCCCAAAACGAGATACAAAATACAAAAAATTTAATGCCAAAAAATAGATAAAAAATTAATTCTTATTTTTATTAAATTCGTCATATCAAATACGGGATTGAATAAAAATTAATACCAAACAACTGAATATAATTTTTTTTAATGCCAACTTTCGGATTGAAAAAAAAAATAAATAAATTTAATTCAAAGCATATGAATATGAATTTTCAACACAAGTTTAATTGAATTGTAATTTGAAAATTAAAAATGATATATAAGAATCACATATACCTCTTCCCTAGGCTTGTAACACCGTGAGATTCGTAACGGAGTTGCTATATCTCCTTTTATTTATTAATTTTGGGTCTAAAAATTATATTTTCAATTTTCAACACAAGTTTAATTGAATTGTAATTTAAATATTAAAAATGATATATAAGAATCACATATACCTCTTACCTAAGCTTGTAATACCGGGAGATTCGTAGCGTAATGGGTTACGGAGATATAGCAATTTAGGTTTATGATCCTATTCCGAGCAAATATGTATAAAAGCAATTTTACTGGTTTAGCTTGTTTTGTCATTCTGGATCTGTTAAGATCACTTCGTTCAACAAGGGGTTTAAGGGGTATACCAGTGTAACACATGAAAAATGAGGCGATTTTTTTAAAGAAAATACTCGATAGAATGTTTTGAAGTTCTTTGGACATAATAAGGTATATTTTAAGCTACGTATATTAAAATTTTTTTACAAAAATCAAAAATGGTATTAAAGTTGAAGGTATTTCCTATACAATAACCTACGATTTTGGAAAAATATTGAAAATTAACAAATTGGCGTAGGTCAGAAAAAAATTTCGTTCTTTAGGTAAAAAATGGTCGTTTTTTTAATGTCAAATTGATAATTTTCAACCAAGCAAAAAGATCGTAGGTCATTGTATAGTAAATATATTCAAGAATACTCAGTTTCAATTTGAAGTCGATCGGTTTCTCGTTGAGTTACGATGTCAGCAATTTTTAAAAATGTCGTTTCGAAAAAATTTCAACTCTATTTATACATGCGACCGGTCGCTCTTTAGAACGCTGCCATTTAAAAACTATATATAATATGACCTTGCCGATTTCACATGATATTTTTGAAAATATTTTTTTTTTTTAAATTGTCACGCTGGTATAGCTCCTTAAGGTGTTTTGAATATATCATATTTCCGAATTTTTTTTTTTAAATACCAATTCTAAATACATCAAAGCTACGGTATGAAAAATTTAATCTATTTTATCTATGAAACAAAGCGAGTTTGTCCTGAAATGTCCAAAGGTTCTGGAAAGTAAAGGAAATATGTAATACATATGTACATACAGTAATTTTCTTATAAATTATATGAACATATGTATACAATATTTTAAGTACAACAATTAAAAATTAAATTTTAAATATAATTGGTTTGAAATTTCTTTGAAACCCTCCGTTTTACTTTTAAATATAGCAAAAGCATTTAGTAATTGATAACAGCAGGGTCTACGTAACCAGATTAATAGGCTAGCCAGTCAAAAACGCAGAATCGTGGGTCGTGTCAGCTGGCACGACCTATCTTATGGGCGCGCAATGTAACTGCACACTCAAAAACGCTACTCCCTTCTCTCTTTGACGTGGGATGACGTGAGAATTCACGACATTTGGATTTTTGCCGTGGAAACGTGTCAGCTGATTGCTGTCTCACAACGCAGGGTTGCCAATATCGGTACACTGTAGCAATTATCAACTTTTATAATTCAATCTGTTCAATATGTTTCAATATGTTTGAAATTTTCACAAAATAACTCAAAATCAGAGTCGAATGCTATTATTTATAAATATATAAACTATTTTTGATAGTTTGTTTTCAGTTTTGGTATTTTATATTGTAAAAAATTGTAATTGAAAACAAAGAGGTGCTCAAAACTATATATGCGCATTGAGCAAGGGCAACATTGTTCACATGTAAACAAACAAAGATGGCTGATTTCTGCGTTTTTACCACGTTTTTGACTGTGCACACATTTTGCCGATAAGGAAGGAAAAAGAAGGAAGGGAGTAGCGTTTTTGTAACGCAACATGTTGTGTGTGTACAAAAAGTAATAATTTCTACTTCTAATGTTACCGTTATTTCAGTAATGCTTATTTGCAAACATGTTTTCCGGAAAAACCCGTTAACTCCAACCTGAGTCAACATGTTTTCCGGAAAAACCCGTTAACTCCAACCTGAGTCATCTAACTGTGGGTTCAGGAAACAAGTAGTTTCGACAGGTCGGACCATACGGAACGTGATGTACAGGGATGGTTAGTGACATGCGTGGAATCTTTGTCTGTGTGACATAAGAGTTTAATTTACCAGAATGTATGTATTTGCTCGAGGGTTCTTGTTTAACTCCAAATAGACCATACACCGGAAGGAGCCGAGGAAATGTTAAAAGGTGTTTTTGGCTTCTCTGCGAATGTCGTTTAATGCCAACCGATACTTACTCGGGTCTGACTGGTCAAATGTTGTAAGATGTATTACAGAAATGGAACCCTCGATGTTTTTAGGAGGCGGTTCCGTTTCAAGCCAGTGGCGCTAATGATGATATCTAGGAAACTAATACTAATGAGAAACTTTACGTTTACTCGATACATATTTAATATATGTACATATGACCACGTGTTCGGCAAAATAAAAATGAAAACATATTCCGATAATTGTGGTAATGTTTGGGATCTAATATTCAATATGATAAATCACAAGTCGCAAATGGATGTAGAGAGCCAACTATCTATAATGACTTAAAAATATATCACTAATTTTCTCGGGTTGTGTTTTGCTAAATATTAATAATAAGACAAAAAATTGTGTATAAAGTAGATTTCCATATGAGTGTAATTACCTTGCATGTAATGGTTTTCCAACGCATCCCTTTGTGCATTGTAGTTTATATATCGGGTGATTTTTTAAGAGCTTGATAACTTTTTTAAAAAAAAAAAACGCATAAAATTTGCAAAATCTCATCGGTTCTTTATTTGAAACGTTAGATTGGTTCATGACATTTACTTTTGAAGATAATTTCATTTAAATGTTGACCGCGGCTGCGTCTTAGGTGATCCATTCGGAAAGTCCAATTTTGGTTAACTTTTTCGAGCATTTCGGCCGGAATAGCCCGAATTTCTTCGGAAATGTTGTCTTCCAAAGCTGGAATAGTTGCTGGCTTATTTCTGTAGACTTTAGACTTGACGTAGCCCCACAAAAAATAGTCTAAAGGCGTTAAATCGCATGATCTTGGTGGCCAACTGCCCATCCCGAAAAATGCACTGTTTGGTGTGGTTTGTACGCTGGTGGAATCATTGGACCGTATTTTTCAAAGATGCTGTTGGACGCAACGTTACGGTGAATGGCGATCGCTATCGTTCGATGCTAACAAACTTTTTGTTGCCAAAAATGGAAGAACTGAACTTGGTTGACATGTGGTTTCAACAAGATGGCGCTACATGCCACACAGCTCGCGATTCTATGGCCATTTTGAGGGAAAACTTCGGAGAACAATTCATCTCAAGAAATGGACCCGTAAGTTGGCCACCAAGATCATGCGATTTAACGCCTTTAGACTATTTTTGTGGGGCTACGTCAAGTCTAAAGTCTAAAGTCTACAGAAATAAGCCAGCAACTATTCCAGCTTTGGAAGACAACATTTCCGAAGAAATTCGGGCTATTCCGGCCGAAATGCTCGAAAAAGTTGCCCAAAATTGGACTTTCCGAATGGACCACCTAAGACGCAGCCGCGGTCAACATTTAAATGAAATTATCTTCAAAAAGTAAATGTCATGAACCAATCTAACGTTTCAAATAAAGAACCGATGAGATTTTGCAAATTTTATGCGTTTTTTTTTAAAAAAGTTATCAAGCTCTTAAAAAATCACCCGATACTTGGTCTTGCCATAAATTCTGTTACAAAGTTATAATGCATGTTAAAGAAGTTTGTAATAATCAAAACTACAAAATCTACGCGATCCAGCTGCCGTAATTGCTTGGGGAGGTCCCCGGTAAATGCGTTACACCTCTTCTCTTCTGTCAAAAGTGGGGCAAAAGTGTACTACTAGTATCTTCGAAATTTATTAAAAATTTATTTTTGACAGAACTTGTAACAGAACTTATGACAGGACTAAGTGGTTTATATTCTATTTACTAAAGTCTTTTGCATGAACTGTATGACTTGTTTTTAAAACTTTATACTTTTACATCTACATAAATGTAAAAAGGTACATTTGCGATGGACAGCTATCCATATACGGCTGCATACCTCTAATGGATTACTAAAACCTTTTATCTCTACATCACCGTTAGAACTCATAATGAGTTATACTGAATTCTCGTATGCACGTCATTAGACCCCTGTCATGCCCACAGTGGTATTATTAACAATCACGAAATATGGCAAAAGTCAATGAACTAGATAACTCGGTATTCGGTGTAGGAAGTCAGACAGGAATGAGGCATATGTGCTTTTGTAATTTTTGAAAGTAGTTGTGTCCTTTACTTATTGTTCGTATTTCATGAGCTACAGAGCTATGTATATCATATATAAAACTTATTCAAAACTACTAAACTTTCATTAACTAACTCTCTAAAAAAATAACGTGAGAAAAGCAAGGTTAGGAAAAAATAATGGTACATTAGGCTTGGCATTGAACTATAGGCATGGTACCATGGAGCATTTCGAGTGATGTTTCATGTTTCTAAAATTTCTTAATTCATCTGTGTTGGCCAAATTTGTTTAATAATGTTAGTAATACATACATTGGGCTTGATGATTGTGGATCATCTATTGTGCGATTACTTATGAACTCACATCGTTAATGCTTTTACTTATACTTTATACATTTATATCGCAATTGCACAACCTAGATTCCATATACATACATACATGTACTGTTAAACAAAAATAAATGTATTTACTATATTGGGTATTTTCAAACATACATATATACAGACACACATATACATTTTATAAATTCATTCATATCTGTGGTTTTTGATTGAGCATAATTTCGACGAAATTGTAAAAATTATAATATTATACATGGATAAAATTGTGACCACATGAAAGATAAAATCCAAATTAATCAAAAGCTACTTAGATAATTTTATTAATTTAGTCACTGAGGAATCGATTTATAGTCTTTCTTTTATGGTATACGATTCTTTCTAAAGCATTTCTTTTTTCATTTTCCGATACAGTTGCAAGGTGGTGAAGATGGCTATGACATGAAGTTCGCCAAAAAAAATCACGACTGGAAATTTAGGGTATTTACAATCTTTAGTTTTTATTTATCCTTTCAAAAATACATACTTTGCTTTTTAAATAAACTCAAATTGAAATATTTGAAATTAACCACAAAAAAGAAAAAGTATACATATATATATGTTGTAACTGAATAAGTATTTGAAACTAAATTAACTTAATATTTGGAATGGAATTTATAAAGAAATTCCAATTTGAAAATAATTATCCTTTGAGATAGCAGATTAAATATAGTATTTCATTAATAAGTTATAATTCATATATAATAATAACATACATATTAACTATTAAATTTTACAACAATAAGTGAAATAATCCAACCAAAAACTGCAGAATTGTTAACATAATTTTTTTTACAGTTAAGTTCAAGTCCACTAATAACTAGCTCACTGGTAATAGAAAGCACCATCTATTTCTAAAGAATGCGTTTTTTTTGATTGTAGTGAATTTTTTGTTTTTTTTTTTTTTTTTTTTTTTATTTTTTTATACATACAAATTTAATATAAAAAACGATTTTCCTAACGTAAGTTCAATGGCGATAACTGACGCGTACGATTCCGTCCGTTTTTTCGATCTTCTTAGTGTGTCGCGTCGTGCCGTGAAATAAGAAAATTTAGTGCACAGTATACATATGAAATATTTTGAAGCAGCGTTTCTAAGAAGCAGTCTAAAGGTCCCAAATATACTGTCAAAAAACTAAAAAAAGTATTTAAATACGAGTTAAGCATTTGTGAAGAAATTGTCTGACTATCATGGAGAAACTGGAAACTTGGTTGGGAAGCTAGGAAGAGGAAGCAATCACATGACAAAGTTATTGTTCTGCTTTTTGAGAAGAAGCCATTGCTCAGTCTAACGTATACTAACAAAAAATTCCTTAAAAAGAGATAAGATATATCTCTAAATACAATGCGGGACAGACTTCAAAAATCTAGAAACACTGCAGTACTGGATCAAACGCTTTCTTTGAAAAACAAATTAAAAAAAAAGGTTGCATTGGGCGCTGGAAAACATCAACCGTGATTGCAACTTTTGTACTGTTTAACCCCTTGAAACGTGATTAGCTAATAATAGGGCAAACATTTATCCGAAGGAGTGTTAAGTAAGCACCCCCTAAAGGTGCATGTTTACCGATGCTTGTTTGCTAATGGATTTGGAGCTTTGAGATATTTCCCAGAAGACATGCAATGTTGCTGGAATGATCGGCTGAAATGCTTTACGGCAAAGATGGACAATGATTTGATACAGCAAGAAAACAATGATGCGAAAGATAGGAACAAACTGTACTAAGTTGCAACAAGAAAAACATATTGTTAATTTAGATTGGACATCAGTCACCACACACCAATACAATAGAGAAAGTCAAAATATCAATAAAGTATTTATGTCAACTAAAAATTTCATTTGGCTACTCCAACATACCTGGAGTTTGCTTCCTGTGGAATATGCGAAAATTTAGTTGCAAGTTGCCAACGAAAATGTCAGGCTTTAATAAACAACACGGGAGACTGGAGCCAGTATTTAATAAATGTTAGCTATAATAAAACAATGTATTTTCTATAATAACCACATTTTTCCAAATAAACCTGCCTACACTTTAGAAATAAAAACTTTTTTTTGAACACACTCTAAATTTGTAACACTTGTGAATTAATTTTTAATTTTCTTTTGTCTTATAGAAATAAATTTTTATAATTAAACAAATGCAAGTGGCATAACTTTAATGAATAATCACTAATACTTAATCGCACGATTTGTTATTATTAACCTGATTAAATATTAGTAGAATGCCGTGAAGTGATAACTTGAGTATAAATGCAGATCATTGCTACTTAATCCATCATATTTCATAATACGAATAGCAACCCTTTACTTTTTTGAGAGGCTATGTTCAAATAATTTGCAATTTCGGAAAATGAAACATAAAATAATGGAAGACAAAACACGTTGATTAGAATTTAAAATCGTGTGATTGATATAAATTAATCTTTGAATTCGTCGTGAAATTAATAAAATCCTATGAATGAAATGCCACAGTTTTTCAATTTGAAAAAAAAAAAAAACTCCCAACAAAACGTGAAAGTGAATAATAGGTCTAGTAAAAAGAAATCCGTTGTTTTTGTATTAAATTAAATGTTTAATTTATCATAATTAGAATGCTCCGATTTAGGTCAAGTATGTGCTATTGTGTTTGATAATTTGTTGCCATTTTAATAGTAATTTAATAATGCCACTCTCATAGAAACGCTGGTCCGAGCAAGAACTGGGGCAGTCGATTTTCTCAAGCTTCTCTTGAGGTGTCTTATGAACGTTTTACATTTCACTTTAGATTTCAAAACATTAAAGACTTTCAAGTTTTTAAATTCGATGCCTTCCACAACTCTACGGTTCTTTTGAAAATTTGAACACTATGGTATTTCTGTACATTTAATAACATTTTACAAGAGTTATTTTCAAATTTGTTAATAACTTTTTTCTACAATAAAAATTTAGTCGAGTTTTCCGTACAAATCGCGTTTATTCCTTCAACGTTTTCTAAAAATTGATCATTTCCATAAAACCCTCCCTTCGTTATCCGGGGCAAGATATTATCTAACGAATTAACCTTGATTTGCATGACCCAGATTTAGGTTATGAGTCGTGGAAAACCGACTTTTTCCCCAAATACGTTCGAATAATTACTTTCATTGCCTTATTTTTTATAGTTTTACATGAAATTTAACAGAATATTCTTCAGTTCTTTAGTAATAGAATTTAATCGCTTAATAAAAAATCTTAAGTCTCTTCCTTTGTTTTCCACGAATATATCCTACTCCTACCTTAAATTAAGTAGAAGGCGTAATGTTTTGACTACCATGAACTATTATTGTTTTATAAAAAGTCACTATATCATTGAATGAAAAGTGGAAAAGTTTTTATTGAAATTTCTTTCTTTTAAGAAGATTAACCGTTTCAAAAACGTACTGGGTGCGATTTAGTTATTGTTAGTACAGTGTAATATATTTAGGTATTGAATTAAATAGACATACATATGTATGTACATATGTATACATATTGTAGGTCATAGATCTCGTTTGCTCAATAATCTCTAAAACAAATTTGAAATGCTATGAACAAATGAAAAGAGTATTAAACAAATATGTACATACATATGTTTGTAAAAAGCAAATGCGTAATCTGTAGCTTGTTTATTTTGCTAGTCTGCCCTAAAGGTCACATGAGAGATTATTATCACATAATCAATTATGTACATATGTACGTACTAAGTATCAGTTTTCTTTGAATACATTCGCACTCTATGATGCTTATTACAATTCGTGTCAATTTGGTATAAATTGTTGTATTAATATAAGATCAGTTGTCGTATTTTTTTGCTAAACTTTTATCTCGAAATTGCAATTATAAATATTATTTTCATTATATCAATAGACAATGTAAATTCTTTACAGCAAATAAGTGCAAAAAGGAAATAATGCTGGAGAAAATCATAAATTTTTTAAAGAGTGAAAATTTTGTAAAGTTCAATTTTGGTAAATTACTCAGAAAGCACACAAATTTTTATGTAATCAAAATCTAAAATTCGCAAAAAATGTAGAAAACTACTCTTAACAAGTTGCCTGATTTTGACGTTTCCATCTACTTTTAATAAGGGTTGATACTATTGCGTCAAAATTTCAAGTCGAATTTTATACCTGCATTATGAGCCTTTTACATTAGATTTCACAGCTTTAAAGCGATTTGCCCACATTTCATTTCATATGATCCAGCATCAAATTATAATTTGTCGGTTACCCGAGATAGTTCAAATAATAGTTGCTATGTTCAAATAATGTGTTGTTTTTTAATGCTTCGTGCTGAAAATTTGACTTAAAAAATATCGAATTTTCAGTACTTATTAAATTCACCTCTTTTTAAATAGTACAAATTAAATATTTTGATTTCACTGTCCCTGACACGCCATTAGAGGTTATATATGTAAATAAAAGTCACAAAATTTCAAACAAATTGATTGATTAGAACCTGAGATTTTCTAACAAACGCTTCGAAAAATGTTATTAAGCTAAAACTTTCAATATAATTTTTAACGTTATTCGAAATCGGAATTCCTTTTGAAGAGATACTCTTGAATACTTAAAATATTAAAAAATATAAGAGATAACAGTGGGCTATATTTTTTTGTTCAGATGTATGCAAGTATAGCAAATAGATTTTCAATTAATTACAAAAAATGTATTATTAAAGTTAAACAAAAATTATAAAATTTAGAGTACAAGTTCTACAAATATCAGTGAAATATCAAGGAGATAAAATTCAACTTTTTTGTAGTTTTGTTTATATCGATTTTGTTTTGGAGTTTCTCGACAAGTCGACCAACGGAAATCAGCAAGTCTTGCTGTTGACCATTTTCCACTTTAGCGTTTTTTAATTTGCATAATATGTATTATGTCGAATCTCTTTACCATGTTCACCTGATTTGGCTCCAAGATCTAAAAATGAATTTTAAGGGACACATTGCATTTTTGACTTTTAGAAGCACTCGAATGATGTGTCGTTACTTTTCAGTTTTTTATATCCCTCTCATTGATAGAATATTCAAAATATAGCGAATAAGCGTTTAATAAGATCTGTAATAACTTTTCGCTCTGCATTCACCACAAATGCAGGAGAAAAAATCTTAAAATAGACATTAGTTTTTAGTATTACAATAATTACGGAAAGATAACTGATACCCGGGGCTTGGTAAGTACCCGCAGTTATAGAACTTCCAATTATTTACATTAAAATAAAGAAGTATTCTATTTATTACTAAATGAGATAACGGAAAGCCGTAGTTCATTGATTTCAGTGCTCTGTATTGTAGAAATACTAAATATTCAGTACGGGCGATTTATTCAATTTTGTGTGGTTATTTTTTTTTTATAATCTTTTATAACGGATACAAATGTCTAAATATTTTGGTAGCATTTCAAAACGGCCATCTCTTTTTCAGAATTAATGTAAATAATAGGTAAATTACCTACTTCACTTCCAACGACGTGATAATTGTACATCTCTTTACTTCTTGTATAAGTTGTGGCCCTCAAATAAAGCAACTGATATATTTTACTTCACGGGTTAGAAGATTCTTGCTTGTAATATGATGGTATACGAAAAAAGTCAAACATAATAAATATTGCTGCTGGAACCAGTTTGCTGGCACGTTTCTACGATAGACGCATCAGATCAGAGAATCAGAGTTTTTATAGGAGACTCTGGCTCGGTCTATGGACGAGGGTGACAGCGATTTTGAAGACCTTGTAGAGTTAAACATAGTCGACACTGATTCACATCACAAAGACAATATATTTGACTGATCGGTGGTTGATTTACCGTTTTCCAACAACTTTTATGTAGGTAGGGACAGAACGAACAAGTAGTACAAATGTTTTCCATCGAAAGCAGTAAGAATGTGATCGAAAAGTGTGAATAACAAATTACTTGGCGTGAAAGAAGGCGCCAATTAAAAGCAGCTTCCCAGTGAGATATGAGACATATGGGACAGAATGTGTAATACGAATGATTACTAAATGCTCTAATCAGCACATTCAGCGCCTTCCACACTACAGCGAAAACAATTACAATGCAAAAGTTATATAATTTAGAAATTAAGACAGGAGGCCTTTTTTTTGCAGTAGTAAGGAAAAATAATAGAAAGAATTTTGAAGGCCTTTTTAAAACCGATGGCTCTTATCTAGAAATATGGGTCCAATCTTGCAATGAGTGTAAATCGGTTTCCATTTCTTTGCAACCTCTACAATTTAAGGTTAATCACACTGAAATTGTTCGTGTTTCGATGGCAAGCCCTGACCAAGCATCAGTTAGAAATGTTTGAGGAGGTGTTGTCGTATTTTAAAAAATATTTTAGCTCCTCGCAATGTGCAACAGTCGAAGAGTGGCTAAAGTCCTTTAGAAGTATGGTATCAAAATATACCCGTTGTGCGACCCTTAAATGTTTTATACTGGGAATATGGAGGTGGTCAATAGAATGTGTAAGGTCTGTAATTATGCAAGAAACACTAAGCCATGGCCCGGGCTATTCTCTATAATTAATTCCTTCATTTCCTGAACTAAGAAAAATTACTTGGAAAATCTCTCTTTTGATTTGATCAAGCCACAAAGTGAATATACGAGAGAGAATTGCGGAAATGTGACATACATTGGCTCTATACTTCCAGAAATTAGACCCGGTCGCTGCATTTATTGTGGGTGAAAAAAACTAGAATGAGGTAAAACTAGAATCAGAGAGTTTGACATATATATAGATATACTTATATAAGATTCGCCCAAGATAATTTAGTAAAAATAACTACCGGGATGTTTGTTTGTATATCATGAAATGTTAGTCTAAAGATTTTTTCCCAACGAGCGCAGTTTCGAACTCTAGAGTTTTTTTTTTATTAAAAAGTAGAGAGTTGTTGAAATTGTATTACATTCTGTAGTTAAAAGAGACGGTAAACACACTAAACTGGGTCTCTATGGAAGACCGGATAAAAAATAATAGTACTGACATAAAGTATGCAATCCTCAAAAATACATGCACATACATATGCATGACTTTGAAAATGCTGTAAACATTTCTCAGTTCTCTTTACTTATCTATTTGTGTGTTTTCTTCCAATCCTAAATCATTGTGTTTCTTTCCGCTTCTTTGTCAATCCGTTTTTTTTTTAGTTTCCTGGTATTATCACAATTGGCAGCAAAAAAGCAGTAAATAATGGTTTGTCAAAAAAGTCTTGCGGTATTTTTATTGAAATTGAAATGAGTTTTTGATGACTCATGCCCAGCTCTTAACCGATGCTACGGCTGCTACTATTTATGCCGGTCTCTTTCGACCAATTCAGCGATTTTATCGCAATTTTCGACGACAGGCCTTCCGGAGCGTGGCGCATCTTCGACCACCTCTACACCAGAACGAAAACGTTAAAACCATCGTTGTGCGGTGGAAATGGAAACTTTATTGGGTCCATAAACTGCACAAATTTTATTCGCGGCTTGAGATGCATTTTTGCCTTTATCGTAGTAGTACTGTAAAATATGCCGTATTTTTTCTTTATTTTGTTCCATGTTTCGCTATAAATCACGAACGACTTAAAAGAAACGACAATCAATCAAACACGTGTTAGCGCGTGAAATGAGCTTTCCAAAAAGGTATAGCATGACCCGATGCGACGAATAAAACTAGAACTACGCGCTTTCAGCGCCAACTAGCGAAAATACCGCAAGACTTTTTTGACAACCTAATATATGCAATTTATTTTTAATATTCCAGCATATTGCCATCTGTATAAGAACAAATTATTATGTTTAGATTCTGTGGTTTGGACGCTGAGGACTAGGTCAGTAACAAAACACAGTTTTACTAAGTAAAACTTAAACCATTACTTATAGCAACTTAATATTTCGTTTATCGTTTCGTTATGTTTGTTTGGACAATTAATCCAATATTGTTCATCAGGACTTTAGTCTCAGTACAAAATGAGCGAATACTTTTTGAAGTAATTTTATATTTTAAACTAATCGTGTCATTCCAAAATGTGTGCTTATGAATTTATTTTTATTTTTTATTTTTAATAGAGTCGCGCTCCCATATCTGCAAAACTAGTCGCAAATATGTTGTCTGTAGCTGGAGCTGACCATATCATCACCATGGATTTACATGCATCACAAATACAAGTAAGTAAAAGATTTAAATTTTTGACTTTTGGTCAACATTTTTAGTAAAGCTTAGGCGAGATCTGACTACTGGTTTACATACATATATACTTATGAAGAAAAAGCCAACGAATTAAGGGGTTATATACATACCTTTTTTAATTTCAAAAAATCGAAATTGTTTTATTGCTTTATCTTAAAGAACAACTCCTTGAGAACATTTTCTCAAATTTTCATAGAGATTCGAGGCCTCGCGCGCCTCGTCGCGGCCCCAAACCCGAGCGCGAAACTTTAAACGCGAATATCTCGAAATGGTGTTTTTTGAAAAATGACTTTGCGGTGACATGGATTGGCGGAAAACTACTGAACCGATTTTCTTCAATTTTTTTTTAAATGTTCGTAATGAAATTTTTCTGTGTTTGAACGATCGACTTTTTACGCACAAATTTTTTTTTCGCCGAAATGAACTTTTTAGTGAAATTTCCAGTGACCAAAAAGTTAATTTTTTGCATAAAACGTTCCCGTGTGCATAAAAAAAGGCTCTGCCAAAAAAAGGCTTCTAAGGGAAACAGCCACCCCTTAAAAACTATTTGATATTTTTCCACGAAATTTCGCACAAACATTGTTAATAAAATGTACTATCAAAAAATAAAAACATTCGTGTAATGAAATAATTGCTACATACCTAAAAAAAAATCAAAACTTTCCTTTTTTTCTTCGACAAAGAGGGTATATAACCCCTTAAAGAATTAGTACACTGAATTAGAATTTTTTCAATCGTCTTTGTCCTCGTCAACATAAATGCAAATTATATAGAATTAATTATTTTGCTTGATGCACAAAGTACTGATCTTAATAATTCTGTTTTAAAATCTCGTAGGAATAAGTGTAATTTCTTTATGTTGTTAAATCAAACTCTTTTTTAAAGCCTTTGGAATAACCCAAAACTAATGTTAGCGCAATCCATTTCGGTTACCGTTGCGAATCCTAATAAAAAACAAACTTTACCTAAAAATATATGCCTACATTTTAATAATAATGAAATATTTGTAATATTTTTCTAAGTAATCTCGCTTGATCTTCTTTTAGCTGAAGCTTATTATATACTTAGACCTGCCATTGTTTCTGTTACAAGTTTAAGCCGTTGTAAAAATGAAACTATAATACATATAAAATTACTTTTATCTAGTAATGCATATACTATATAGTATTAAACGAGCGATTAACAAAATTTTATTCTCAAACGTTTCGCCGATAATCAAAGCAGTACGCACGGACGTGGAATCATCTGCAGCTAGTATGACACCAGAAACCTTAAGCCACTTCTAGAAAGTTATTGCTTTGTGTCCTGGGGCAAAAACTTTTGCTCGCCTTATTAAAAACTTGACAAAACAGTGACAATTTTTCATCTGTAAAAAGGATACTTTGATGACCGTTTACAGCGTATCACTAAAGATAAATATAAATATACCAAACGATTTGTAAAAGTTTGCGACATGTTGCTACAGAGTATAATGATTTTGTTCACCTATCGGTTGAATGTATCACCTAAAACGAATCGAGGTAGATATATATAAATGATCATGTTAGTCAGTTCTTCGCCACCGTATTTAAATAGCTCTGTCGGTAATCCATCAGCCCCTGCCCCTTTGTTGTTCTTCAAATAGGTAATTGCTATTCGAACCTCTTTATCATCGGGCAATATAACACATATTCCATATAATCGGGTTCGCCATCTCTAGATGTTACACTTTCACTGCCGTTCAGCGGCCTGGAGAAGTGTTCCCTCCATAACTTCAGCGCGCTCTGAACATCAACCACTAGATCATCACTTTGGCACCTACAAGAGTAGGTCGGTCAGCTTCTCAAGCTCCTCATACTCACGCATTTCGGCCTCTTTCTTTTACTCCGCTCCTGTTTTGGTCGATCGCAACATTGAGAGATAGGCTGTCCGCTATATCTAACTGACACAATAGTCCTCATTGTACCAGCTGTTCGTTTGCAGCTGTTGCTGAGAGCCCTCAGAGAGCAGGAGTACAAGTCGAGCAGAAAACCATTTCACTGTCGGTTGTGGTAGTATCTTCTCGACGTCGTACCTGCCGTGTATCTGTTGACGGGCATGCTTTGCTGTACAAAGGCGCTTCAACAAGAGTGATGTTAGACCCTTCGAGCACGTCAAGGAGACAGCCAAGTAGCTTGATAAATTTTCTTGTGCTGGAATCTGGTACTAAATACAGCCATATTTCGGGTTCTTGCGAAGTCGATCAGTCTCAACTCTTTTGGGAAGGTTTCGCCATGTAGGCTGAAAAAAGATACCTTCTTTGCCCACCCTGACGTTAAAATCGCCAAGCACAATTTTTACATCATGGCAGGAGTAGTCGTCATAAGCGCGTTCCAGCCGCTCATAAAAGGCATATTTGGTCATATCGTCCTTCTCTCTGTAGTAAATGTCTCAAGGACCTACTTGTCTCGGTCCTTCTCCCGTCCATCGCATTTCTTAGACGACGGTAATGTCAGCCTTTACTTTTACGAAAACATCAACCAGCTGGGCATTGGCACCTTCCCAATTTAGGGGCCGGACTTTCCAGGTGCATGCCCTTAAATCATAGTCGTTTCTTGGGGTCGTTATCAAAGGTGGGATCTTTCATCGAAGGCCGTCCGAATATGACAGAGTGGCTGCTCCACTGAAGCTTCCTCTCTTTAAGCTGTGACGCTAGGCTCCACACTGGTTAGCTATCGCATCTTAAACACGGATTACTCACGTTTCCAGGGTGCGCGATGAGGACGCAAGAGTAGGATTAGTATATCAGGATAAAACTTTGAACGAATAGTGCCTTTGAGATGTCCTACCTTATGACTAAAAATTGCCCAAATTGGTCAATGTGTAAGATATACAATTGAAATTTGGAAAGGATCCTTTTCAGTATGTCTGTTAAAAATTGGTGGAATTGGGTCAATTCTTTCCTTAGCCCCCATATATCTATTATAAAGTTTTTTTTAATTTCCGGGAGACTTTATACCGCATATTTCGGCCAATATGTGAGATAGCTTAATAAAATTGAGAGAGCGTGTTTTTCTAATAACAGTGCATCTTCGTGCTGAGAATGATAAAATCGGGTGAAAATTTGCTCTAGACCTTATATAACTAACAGGCAAGAGTATCAAATGTTTGGTTATACCGGAACTTTGCTCTTCCTTAAAGTTTTGCAACACCCGAAAATACATACCTGCCTTTTACCTTTCCAAGTTGTGAGAGTATAAAATGCGAAGCAGCCAATGTCGCTATAACGCATATTTAGTTATGGTCCGCTTCGACCGTTTGCTTCGATTTGATCGAGGAGCTTCATGCAAAGGCGCCTACTATCCCAAAAAATTTAAACTATACATAAATGCGCTGCTTATTTTAATATCTGTACCAAAGTTAAATGTGTGTACCGATTTCAACAAAATTTTATTCAAGTTCTCGTTTGCATCTGACTGACAACTAAGGTCTATTTATTCAGCTACAGTGTTCTCTTTTCCGAATTCTTCACGCAAAAGTTAATTGTTAATTAAACCACTTTTTGAAATTTCATATTTATAAAAAATATATACATATGTATGTGTTTGTATATAGTGGATAATATTTATGTATTTCAACAAGTCTATAAATCATATATACTTTACATGGCTGATTTTGACACATCACAAAATGTTAGCTGGAATATCAAATAGAAAATATTTAGTAGTCAATGTTTTTGCTGTTTTTGCTATTTGTCTCATTTTCAATATTATCAAAATTAAGAAGAGACTTAGGGCTGGAATTTTCAAAGTTATGTTGCTTTATCAAACTGCGCACCGATACTTTTGCGAGTTGTGCACATAGTTCTTCTATGCGCTCCGCTTTAAGTTTTAATATATTTTCTAGGTGAGCAATTTTTTGGTTAGCAGCATTCAAATAAGAGTCTTTTGCCTGAGATTCACGAATAGCGTTCTCGTAGATCGAATATAAAATCATTTTTTGTGGCACTTGAACGATCGCATCACCAATTTTTTTACTAACATTGACGGCCATGATATCATCGTTTTCCGACCAAGCTTGCTCTTGATCGTCAATTCTATCAGATTGTTTAGCTTTGCTTTGCATTTTTATATCATAAAGCAGCGATTCTATTGCTCCAGGCGTTCCTGTAGCTAATTTTTGTAACATGGATTTTGTTTGTTGTAGACCAATTTTTCCGAGAGCTTTGAAATTGAGAGTTTCCCAATTGTTTAACTTTAGTTGAGTGTTGTTTCGTGGAGGATAGTTATGCAAATCAATTAACTTGGGATACAACTTTTTCAATAAATTGGCAACTGGAACTGCATCCGAAAACTCCCGGTGCATTTTATTTGGATTAATTTGTTGATCAGTAAGCCATACTTTAAGTTCAGAAAGTTCTTCATCAGTTAATCTCTTTGGCATATTGAGTTTCGGATAAATAATGAATTTATTTTTAGAATTTAATTTATTAGATATAGTATTGCTTTTTGATTTTTATATTTTTTTGAATATGTTATAAATGTCTCCTTTTCCAAATAAATTTAATAGAAAAAAAGTGTGTTTAAAATATTTTGAACATCAAGAAGAATAATATTTAACCCTTTCACCTCGAGATTGTGATGTATGTATGTACACACATATGTATATTATATAGTATATGTTAATTTTTATGTTCTTGCAGCATGTTGCTACAGAGTTTTGTTCACCCAACGGTTTTGTTTTCTATGTCTCAGTACGAAAGTAACTTTTAAATTCTATCTGATTCTTTCACTTTCCAACGTACAAATCAAAAGCAATTAATATATAACGAGATAAAACTTTGCACGAACAATACTCTTAAGATATGCCACCCTATATCTAGTTACTTTTTACAGCAAATATCCGTCAATGTGCGAGATATATAATGAAAATTCAGTGAGAAAACTTTCCTGATAATAGTAGGCCTGTGTGTCAAAAATGGGTTGTATCGGGTCAATACTTCCCTTAGCTCTCATTTACCTAATATAAAGATGTGAGTTTTCTCAATGAAAATGAGAGAGCGTTTTTTACTCATAACAGTGTATCTTTATGAATAAAATTGATCAAATCGGTCGAAAACTTAATCTAGCCCTATATAACTAACAAGAAGATTTTCGAACATCCCGCTAACTTTATTCCATATTATTGGTGAATGTATTTGAGGTATGTATTTTGATGAAACCCTGCTAGCATTTTATTGGTCTGTGACATATTAATTGTACCTCCAATAGATGTTTAATTCTTTCGCAACATTTTTTAACACAAAGTTTTTCCAGCACATAAGAAATTTTCGATCTTTGATATTTGCAAGTTGCAAGTGTATGAAATGTTCAAATACACCCGAACTTAGCCCTTCCTTATTTGTTTTTTCTGTTTTTCTTAAAAAAATGAATATTACCCTTTTCGTGAACAGACTTAAGGGGGGCTTCAAAAAATCTATATTTTCAAGGATTTTTTTTGGAAAGGAAAAAAATGTCTGATTGAAATGAAACTTTTAGGATTTATTTTTATATATTTGAAGAGTCTTCTCAAATTTTTTTATTATTATACATTAGATATTCTTCATGTTTGAAGAAATTTACGGAGGCGCCTCGAGTGTGCAATTTCTGTGTGGCGGGCAAGATGCAAGTCGCAATTTTCATCTGAAACAAAAAAACAAAAGAAATTTTTAATTTTCAATAGTGTAATTCCTAGGTGAACCAAGAAAAATTCAACAAAAAGTGAAAAATTCAACAATTTTTCGCAGATTAAAAAAAAATGCATTTCAAAAAAAAAATTTACTTTAAATCGTTTAAAAACCGGATTAATGTTAACTTTCCTAAAGTATTTTAGGTTCACCTTGAAGAGAATTTAATTCCAAATACAACGCATTTTGATTCGTTTCGATAGGACGTTTACTTTTTTTCTACCCTGCCCGCCAATTAAGAAAAATCATAAAAATGAAAAACTGAGAAATCGTGCGTCAAAGTTTTCGCTTTCTGCCCAATTGCTCATATATCTGCTAGACGCTCGGTCACTATTTTCCTTCTAGCTCCGAAAATATTTCGAATTCCCATCTAAAACTTTGGGGGCATATTCTTAGATTATTTTTAAAGAGATTTAAGCAAAAAAAAAATAATCGATTTTTTGAAGCTTCTAAAGCAGGCTCCCCCCTTAAGTATCGGTTAGGCATGCATAGCATCAACTTTGGAGTATCTACAAATACGAGCCGATTTCGATCTTCAAAGTTACTGCTGAGCCATTGATATTAAACAAAAATTTTCAAATCATCTGTTTAGTCTAATAATTAAAATTTCGATAACACATTTTTTATATAAAATAGCTGACATCCTGTTGAGGTGAAAACATGATAGATGATGGTAGAAAGCATCACTGCTAATTGTCTTCAGATGAAATTTGTCATATGCATAATATCATTATTGGTACAGAAAGATTTCGGAAAATAAGTTAACTAAATCATGTTTTTTTTTTACAAAAAAAGAATAATTAAATATGTTTGTATGTTTATAGGTCCCTAGTCTTAAGATTTTTTTTTGATATTTTAAATATTCCCAAGATTTTTTATAGCATGATTTGTTCAACTAATTGCAAAACTTGGGTGGTCACAAATACGAATAAATATAATATATATGTAAGTAAGTTGAATTGCTTCCCTTTCAATTCAACTGAAATCGTAATAAGGCTATATATTTCATTTATGAAATGCATGTTAAGTGAATAGTCTGTAGTTAAGTTCTAGTTTCTCTTCTAAAAACTTTGTTGACCCGAATTTAACCCGGAGTACACAATCAGGAAAATTTAATTTATTCAGTGACGTTGTCTATCGTTAGCGTCGTTCTATATGGTCAAAGACATTAATGAATTAATGTATGTATGTAATTATAATACTCTGTAAGCCTCAGAAGCAAAATTGGAAAAACATCGCCAGTAACGGGAAAGTTATCTACGAACAAAGCAGAAGCACAAGATGACGACTTTTTTGTGTTTAACTCACTGACAGAGCAGCAAGAAACCATTGAAATTGTTATCAATCGTAACGGTATTAATTCGGTCAGCGACCTTAGCCATCAAACGTGTTATTATTAAATAATTAAAATACTGGTTACTAGGTTGCTGTTAAATTAATCAGTTTGGAACTCATGGAGCTCTGTAACAAGTAATTTTTGAGAAAGTTTAAAACTTAGTTTCTAAACAATCACCTTTTGAATAAGATGTTTTCATTAAAGTTTGTTGCTAAGGAAAGAAGTGAATTGATTTCACCCATGTTTGAAAACAATATATGCAGTAGTAAGTTGATCATGTTTAAACTATTAAAAGCGCGATAATTCGATAAAGAAAACCGCCTTACACATTAAATTTTACAGTAAATATGCCATGGTAGGAATGCAAACGAATTAAGGTAAAAATTAGGTAGTGAGTGTAGCACCGCTCACTTTTAGGCGAAATCTCTAATTGCAGAAACTACTAGATAGGTTTCACGAAATTTTATTTTTATTTCTCTTTATGCTACGGAAAGTAAGTCGGCGAAATCGGATTACAAATATTTCTAACCAATCACTTCAATATATGCATCTAAAAGTATTGGCAAAACTTTAGCACAAAAAGTGCCTCATTGAGCGGCACCACTTTACTTAATATGATTGAAATTGGACAATAACTTATCCGCGCTCCAAACACAAAATACGAAACCTTAGTGTTTTCGGATGACTTTTTACCCTAAATATTGACCAATTATTGAGTTATCTTAATGAAGTTCTGAGATCATCATAATGTGATATTATAGTTAAAATCTGTTCAGTACTTCTGCTATTAGAATTTTCTAACTTACGGTTCACTTTTTGTCGTAGACTATTATATAACAGTTAGTATATACTATATATCAGTTTGTACAGGGTCCGGCACTCGAAGTGTAACCAACTTCAGACCGTTCGCGAAGTTGTCGCACTGGAATCAGCTGTTTATAAATTTGCTTAATGACAGTTCGGAGTATTGTTCGCAAGTGTAAAAAAGCGTTTTGCCAAAAGTGAACGCAAAAAAAAGTGATCAGCGATGGAATTCAAACGTAATAGTGTGATTGCTTTATATTTAGCTGGAAAATCACAGCCAGCAATTGTTCGTGAGCTCAAACACCTTAATGTGAATAAAGTTTTTGTTTATCGCACCCTCACTCGTTACAATGATACTGGTAGCATCGCAAAACGCCATGGAGGTCAAAAGACTGCAACGTTACGTGAGATGGTTCGGAAAGTGAAGAAGCGACTTGATTGAAAAATGAGCTCAAGGTCAAGCCTTACAAGTTCCAAAAGGCCCATGATCTCTAACCGAACTCTTGGTCGAAAGCGGTCAAATTTCGAACATTGTGTTTTCTGACGAAAAAATTTTTCCAATTGAGCAATTCGTAAACTTTTAAAACGGTAGGGTTTACTTGACCGACCGTTCATACGAGAATCTAAGTCATCGGTTGGCCACCAGGAGGCAGCACTCGCCACAAATAATGGTTTGGGCCGCTGTCACCGCAGATGGGCGCTCTCCAATTGTTTTCATCGAGCCTGGCGTCAAAGTAAATGCGACATACATATTATCGGGAAAGTGTTAGACTGCTTTAAAGCCGTGGGCAAACAAACATTTCGGTCGCAAACCATGGACGTTTCAACAAGACCCAACACCGTCTGAACCGCTGAAAAACAACGTTCCGAACTTCATTACGACCACACAATGGCTCTCGCATTCACCAGATGCGAATCCAATGGATTATTCTCTCTAGGCCGTTTTGGAGAGCAAGGTCCGAAGTAAAAAATACACCAGTCTCGAGATGCTGAAGAAAGCCATTGTCCGTGAGTGGGCCAAAATACCGGCAAGTCACATTCGGGCAGCTTGCGATTCGTTTTTTGACCATCTCAAGGCCATAGTTAAGGCAAAAGGTTGTCATATTGAGCAAAAGTAAATTGGTCCTGAATTTACGATTATTTTCACACATTTTATACTTTAAAATAAATAAAAATAACTTTCCAAACCGAATTAATGGCTTTTTTAACACATCGAGTGCCGGACACTGTATAAACCAAAGCCCTTGATTCCGATCGTTCGGTTTGTATGGCAGCTATATGCTACAGCGAGCCGATCTGAACAATTTCTTTCGATATTACATTATTTCTATAAACAATGACAAATAATGAGTTATTACTCATACCAAATTTCGTGAAGATATATATATACTGTGCCCAAAAAATAAGGTGACATTGTATTTATTTTGAAAATTCTTTATTTATTCTTCCAAATCAATTTCATCCCCTTCAAAGTAATCCCCTCCCGATGCAATGCACTTATGCCAACGGATTTTCCAATCTTAGAAACACTGGTTGTAGTCACTTTCCGGGATGGCCTTCAGTTCCGTCTTCGCTGCGGCTTGAATCTCCTCTATCGTATAAAAACGGTGTCCCCGGAGCGGACTTTTGAGCTTGGTGAATAGCCAGAAGTCGCACGGCGTCAGATCAGGTGAATACGGTGGTTGCGGAACGATATGGGTTGAGTTTTTGGCGAAATGATCACGAATTACGAGGGCAGTATGGGATGGTGCATTATCGTGATGTAAAAACCAAGAATTGTCTTTCCACAATTCCGGCCTTTTTAGGCGGATAGCGTTACGCAAACGACGCATAACGTTCAAATAATATTCCTTGTTGACTGTTTGACCTGTTGGAAGGAATTCATAATGCACAACACCACGATAATCGAAGAAAACAGTCAACATGACCTTGATTTTTGAGCGACTTTGGCGTGATTTTTTTGGTCTCGGCTCTCTTTTGGCACGATATTCGCTCGATTGATCGGTTGTTTCGGGGTCGTAAGCATAGATCCAAGTCTCATCGCCAGTTATAATGCGTTTCATGACACCCTGGTAGTCGGAAAGCATCGTTTCACACACTTCAACGCGACGCCTTTTTTTCCAAAAAATTCAATGTTTTCGGTACCAGTCGACGCGCTTGAAGCCCAAAACATCCTTCATCCATGGTATTGGCTGAGCCTTTCGCTATGCCAACTTCATCAGCAAGATCTCTAATTGTTAATCGACGGGTTTTCAACACCAAATCTTTGATTTGTTGAACGTGAGCTTCGTCGGTTGAGGTTGATGGTCGCCCTGCACGCTCTTCGTCTTCGACACGTTCACGGCCGGCTTGGAACTCACTATACCACTTGTAAACATTTTTTTTAGACATAGCCTCATCACCAAAGGCTTTCTGCACCATCCTCAACGTATCCGCAGCAGAAAATTGATTCCGTAAACAAAATTTAATGCAAATTCTTTGCTCAACAAATTTCGACATCGCAAAAAACGAAAAACTCACTTTTAGCAGCTCACAAAACGACATGTATCTCAAACACTAAAGAATATTTTGACATGAAATTTGACATAAATGTGACTGACAGTACTACCAACCTAAAAAAGAAAATAATTCTCCAAATCCTTCGACGCGCGCAGTTTAAATTCAAATGTCACCTTATTTTGGGCACAGTAGTTTTCCATACAAGAACTTGATTCCGATCGCTCAGTTTGTATGGCAGCTATATGTTATAGTGGTCCGATATCGGCAGTACCGACAAATGAGCAGCTTTTTGAAGAGAAAATGATGTTTACAAAATTTAAAAACGATATCTTAAAAACTGAGGGACTAGTTCGTACTATATGTACAGACAGACCGACGGGCATGGCTAAATCGACTCAGCTCAACATACTGATCATTTATATATGTATATACTTTATAGGGTCTTTCTCGCTTCCTTCTGGGTGTTACAAACTTCGTGACAAACTTAATATACCCTGTTCAGGATATAATTAGTTTACGCAAATACAACTCTGAACGCTATGTTTTCGGATCGTTATAACTTATAACTTTATGAGACTATGTGAAACCCTATATATGTATAGTATATCATATGTATATGCATATGTATATCAGTTAGTACAAACAAATTCGACGCGAGAGCTGATGGCCATCCCGGAAAGTGCCTATAAAAAATGTTTTGACGATTGGAAGAAGCGTTGGCACATGTGTATCGCTTCAAATGGATGTTACTTTGAAGGCGATAAAATAAATTTGGTTGATTATTGAAAAATTTTCGTTTTATTTATAAATTCCCGATACTTTCTTGACAGGGTGTAAGACACGTTAGCCAAACTAAGTGAACATATGTACATATAATTTAGGCCCTCTCTTAGTTTGTTAACGGTTCATGAATTACCTTAGCCACACTTACTACATACTACAACGTGCGAAAATGAGCTTCGAACAAAGAGCCAACATTAAACTTTGTTTTTAAATTGGTAAAACTTTTACTGAAACGTTTCAGTTGATGAAACAAGTTTATGGCGATGATTGCATATCCCGTAGCAGAGTGCACGAATGGTTTCAACGTTTTCAAAGTGGTCGTGAGGACATAAATGACGATCAACATGTGGGCCAATCAAAATCCGTGATCACCGGAAATTCCATCGAAACTGTGCGTGAATTCATCAAAAATCAGCCGAAATCATCATTGAAATTCATGGAAATGGAATTGAACATCTCCAAAACATCGATTTATCGGATTTGGCCCGAACATTTGGGCTTACGAAAGGTGTGTGCACGTTCTGTTCCGCACAAATTGACTGACGACCAAAAATTGCTCAGAATCCAACATTCGATCGACGCTTGTGACCGATTATTTGACCAAAAATCACATTTTAACCATTAACCACTTCCCGTATTCACCTGATATTGCATCGTGCGACTTCTTCCTTTTCGGAAAAATGCATTTGCCCATGAAAGGAAAGCGTTATGCAGACGTAGAGACCATTCAAAAGGCTTGCACCGGCATACTGGCGGCCATACCGGCCAACGAGCTAAAACAATCGTTCGACATGCTTTTGGACCGTGCAAAAAGCTATTGAAGCAGAAGGAGACTATTTTTTTTTTTTAAGTCCTGTTCACTTTAGAACACTCCTTGTAAATGTATAATGATTTTCGTTATTTTGGTGGATTTTATTTCCCATATGTATTTCCTCACACATAGCCTTAAAAATAAAATAAATCGGTCTAGCCCGAGTATAAAATATTCGGTTATGCCTGAACTTAGCTCTCCCACCTTTATCTGAAATAAAACTTCTTCTTCTTCTTTACTGGCGTAGACACCGCTTACGCGATTATAGCCGAGTTAACAACAGCGCGCCCGTCGTTTCTTCTTTTCGCTACGTGCGCTTCTGCGACGACTGTTTGTTTGATGACAAGAGATATTTCGTCTTGCTCTCGTTCACTGCCAGACCCATTTGCTTTGCTTCCTTGTCCAGTCTGGAGAAAGCGGAACTAACGGCGCGGATGTTGAGGCCGATGATATCAAAATCATCGGCATACGCCAGCAGCTCTACACTCTTATAAAAGATTGTACCTGCTCGATTAAGTTCTGCAGCTTGAACTATTTTCTCCAGCAGCAGTTTGAAGAAGGCGCACGATAGGGAGTCGCCTTGTCTGAAACCTCGCTTGGTATCGAACGATTCGGAAAGGTCCTTCTCCATCCTCACGGAGCTTTTGGTGTTGCTCAACGTCAGTTTACACAGCCGTTTTAGTTTTGCGGGGATACCAAATTCAGACATCGCTCCTTTTCATGCTGATGAAAGCAGATTTGAAATCGACGAAGAGGTGGTGTGTGTCGATTCTCCTTCCACGGGTCTCGATACGCTCGATAGAACCTTATACGCGATGTTGAGGAGGCTTATTCCACGGAAGTTGGCGCAGATTGTTGGGTCTCCCTTTTTGTGGATTGGGCAGAGCACACTTAAATTTCAATCGTTGGTCATGTTTTCGTCCGACCATATTTTACAAAGCAACTGATGCATGCTCCTTATCAGTTCTTCGCCGCCGTGTTTGAGTAGCTCGGCCGGCAATCCATCGGCCTCCGCCGCTTTAAGTTAATAGTAGGCCTCGTGTTTCAAATAAAAATATACCTTATCCTTTTATATAAAACAAACACACACCTTCAAGGTTTTACATAAAACATGTTTTTATAATTTTAAGGGATTCTTCGATATACCTGTTGACAATTTGTACGCTGAACCGGCAGTCTTAAAATGGATTAAAGAAAATATACCAGAGTGGAAGAATTCTATTATTGTATCACCCGATGCTGGTGGAGCCAAACGGTAAGTAATTTTATATTAATAGCGGACGAAAGTTCAATGTTAAATCTAAATAATTTTAAAAGCACCTTATATTTATTTATGGTAATAGTTTGTACATGATGAAATAGCAGATACATAGATGAGATGATGAGGGTGTCACTTCTCGCTCTAATCCGTAATATAGTATTGATAGCCGACAATAATTTTAGCGTGAACCATACAGAGTTGTGCGAAGCCTTAATTTAAGATCAGATTTGCTTTAATTTATTATTGTTTATTTAGCAATAATAAATTAAAACCATTGGATGAAAAATACAGAGCATTGACTACTCTCGTGAAGAGCCGTGTTGAAATATACCGAATTTAAAGTCAAGCAGATTGGGCCCAATTTTTGAATTAATTTAAAATTATACTCGTATTATTAACGGCAGTTAGTCCAGGGCCAGGACCACAAGAGAGGATTCGTTATGAAAATGTAAACATTTTCGGCGGACTTAATATCTTCCATCTAAATAATAATAAAAATTACTTTAATATTAATTAATATTAAGAATAAGAATGTTTTGTATTTATATTGCTTCTTTTATGCAATATTATTGTTTACTCTTAATACCAGGAATAATGGGATGCCCAACTCCTCTCTCACTGGAAGTGAGAGAACAATTGCTAAACGTCAAAACCACCTAAACTTTGACAGTTGACTGGATTGGGGAGGTTTTGACGTTTAGCAATTGGAAACGAGCGATGGCCAGATTGAAATCTTACCAAAAAAATATATAAACGGAGGGATTTGTTGCATCGTTCAAGACCTCTTATCAAAAATGCAAAACAATGAAAATTAAATAAATTTGTGAAATTTAAAGGTATTTGATGAAATGTTTTGTAATTTGAAACATCATAATATTATTTTCAATTTAAAATTATTAAAAACTTTTAATGATTGAGAGCTAACAACCTTAAATCCTATTATTGGGTATTGAAAGGACAAAAGTCAGTTGTTATAATATTCTTTAAAAAGATTTAAATAGTTTCTCCATATAATAAATAACCACTATTTAGTAATTTATATTCGTACTAAATGTTGGGTATTGGGTTAATAAATGCCCAAAAATTGTTATTTTGTTCGATCTGGCCGTAATGGAAAATGTTATAAAAAACGCTTATTTTGAGACGCTCTCACACTGGAATAAGTTGGGCATCCCATTATTCCTGGTTGCAAATTAAAAACGAAGATCCTCAGATTTATAGAATTTAGAATTTTCCTGTTTAAAAGCAACGAATGCGGTATACTTTAATGTCCATACAAAATAATTTGTCCGATTTTCGTATCACAGCCCTAGATCATTGATGAAGAGTAATAAATAAACAGTGATGCGTTTAAATTGGTTGGATGAATGTTATCTCGTCTGTAAATCCCATTCGTGGGTTTCTTTCGACAGTGTTAAAGCCGTCTTGGATTTTAATTTGAGCTCTGTAGCGTGCTGACCAGTGTTTTTCTGCTATTAGTACGGCCGTACAAATACCGTCCAAGCATTGCCTACGACAATATAGAGCGGCTGCAAAGGCTACTTTCGAAGCGTCAGTAAAAATATAATATTCAGAAAGGGAAGTTCCCAATTAGCGGTGATATCGTCCAACAACTATCACTTGTCAGAAAAAGACACATTAAGAAATTGAAGTTTCTCGACGCGGGGTACAACTGAATAGAAGGTTTAACAGGTTATATTCACTTTTAAATTTAAAAAAAATTTACTGGGTTGAAAAAATGCATTAAAAGTCAAAATATTTTCTAGGTCTTCCATCATTATCGTTATTTGTTTTTTATTTCGGTAGAAATAAAATAAAATGCCTCTTCCAAAAAATCAAAAGATATGTTTTTTTTTCTTGCAAGTAGAGTTGCAAATAATGCATTTAAAAATAATTTAATTCAGGTTTTTTTTTATTTTGCAATCCCGAAAATCTTAATTAAAATTAAATTTTAATCCCAGAAATCGGATTAAAAATTTACTTTTAAGTTTAGACATCACAAATTTTACACATTAAAAAAGTAATTCCAAGCATAAGTATTATTAAAAACAAGAAAAAACGTTAACTTCGGTTGCACCGAAGCTAAATACCCTTCACAGGTGCATTTCTGTTAGTTACTATGTGTTCAGTTTGTATGGAAGCTATATGCTATAGTAATCCGTTGTAAACAAGTTTTTTAGAGATTACATTGTTGGCTTAAAAAATAACATATACCAAATTTCGTGAATATATCCTGCCAAATGTGAAAGTTGTCCATACAAGAACTTGATTCCGATCGTTCAGTTTGTATGGCAGCTATATGCTATAGTTAACCGATCTGAACAATTTCTTCGGAAATTACATTGTTGCTTTAGGGAATAACATATACCAAATTTCGTGAATATATCTTGTCAAATGTGAAAGTTGTCCATACAAGCACTTGATTCCGATCGTTCAGTTTTTATGGCAGCTATATGCTATAGTTAACCGATCTGAACACTTTCTTCGGAGATTATATTTTTGCCTTAGAAAATAACACATATCAAATTTCGTGAATATATCTTGTCAAATGTGAAAGTTTTCCATACAAGCATTTGATTCCGATCGTTCAGTTTGTATGGCAGCTATATGTTATAGTGGTCCGATATCGGCCGTTCCGACAAATGAGCAGCTTCTTGAAGAGGAAATGACGTTTGCAAAATTTCAAAACGATATCTTAAAAACTGAGAGACTAGTTCGTATATATACAGACAGACGGACATGGCTGAATCGACTCAGCTCGACATACTGATCATTTATATATATACTTTATAGGGTCTCCGACGATTCCTTCTGGGTGTTACAAACTTCGTGACAAACTTAATATACCCTGTTCAGGGTATAATAAAAATGTTTAAGAATTACCACTATTTCGCGCTTGCGTACTTTTGTATTCTCCCATTTTGAACTTGATTCATATTTTTTAAATTTTTGATTCTAGTTTGGGCTTAAAAATTCAAATTTTTACTATTATTTTAAAAAATAAAAAATTCACTTTTTAATTTCGATGTCTAGCTTTTAATCCAAAAATTTCGAATTTGAGAGTTCGACGATATAACTCTTAAATAACGGATCTTTGGAAGAAGCGAGTTAAACAATTACACTAATCAATGTTTTAAACAAAATCGAAGAACATAATGTCGCAAGATACAGTTTATGCGCTTTTACATCCAAACTAATTAATAATTTGTTTAAAGAATTGATCTACCCTCATTAAAAATATAAGCATCAGTCAGATTGTGTAGTAATGTTATAAATGTTTAGTCAAAATTCAATTGTATTTTCAGTGTGACATCTATTGCGGACCGGCTGAATGTTGAGTTCGCTCTTATTCATAAAGAAAGAAAAAAGGCTAACGAAGTAGCTTCCATGGTCCTTGTCGGAGATGTGAAAGACAAAATTGCTATTTTAGTGGACGATATGGCGGACACTTGTGGTACTATCGTACATGCTGCTGACCGGTTGGTTGAGGCTGGTGCACTCAAGGTAAATAGGAACTATTTTGTTCAAATTATTATTGAATGCCTTTTATATAACAGTATCTGTAATCTGTAATGTAATCGTGTTCTTATGCTGAATGCTGAAATTGCAACGAGAGGAAGGGAAATAAACGTCAGTCAAAAAATTTGGATAAACTACATTTTAGCCTATTACGTTTTTTTACCAACCGTAATTGATTCAAGGCCTACTACACATGTAAATAGACAAACTTTTACAGCTGGAATGGAAATTTTTTTTATTTGACAGCATATCTTTACGAAATCCGGCATGTATTATGGCTTAAGGCAACGGTAGAAAAAATAAGATAGAATCTCTTTAACATATTGCTGTCTTACATCAGATCAATATGACAGATCAAAATCAAATTCTTGTATATGATTAAACTTTATTATTTGTGGAGGGTATGATAGCTTCGATACAACCGAAGTTAACTTTTCTTGTTTATTTAATGCCTTGTCGTATATTTATGCTGTCATGTATGTATGTATGCTATCAACCGAATTCGAAAACGTAATAAACTAAAGAGGAACAAGTACGGAAGAGCTAAGTTCGAGTATAACCGAACATTTCATACTCTTGCAAGTTGCAAGGATTAAAGCCAGAGAAGTTCCTTTAGGTACATAAGGCTTGTTAGTTATATGGGGTCTTTCTTTAAACCGGGTATATTGCGACTAAGGAAATATTAACCCGATTCAACCTATTTGCAACACACAATTTCTATTATACTTAATCAAACACATTGATCGATATTTTTTAGCTCTAACACATTAAAAAATGTTTTTACTCTCTGATTAGGAAGAGTCGGAACCAAATAATACTCAAGAAACTATTTCGTTTTGATTTCCAAATGTAATAAGACCATACATACTTTATTTTGAAAGCTAAGATGTTTTTAATTCTTACTCTGAGCTATTTTCATATTGATTTTTTAAATAAATAATTATTATATTTACAGGTTTATGCCATTTTAACTCATGGTATATTTTCGGGTCCGGCGATTTCCCGGATTAACAACGCTTGCTTCGAGGCTGTCGTTGTTACGAATACAATACCGCAAGATGGACATATGAGGGACTGTCCGAAAATTCAGGTGTGATTAATATTTGTACAATATACCGTGTGTCAGCTAACTTTTTACTTTTTCAGTGCATCGATGTTTCGATGATGTTTGCCGAAGCTGTTAGAAGGACACATAATGGCGAAAGTGTTTCATATCTCTTTTCAAATGTTCCGTATTAATACCTAATTATGAAAATATCGTGCAAATGTCAGTTATCGTTACTCGCATATGCTTTTCGTTGCAGATTAGTTTTATTTGGAAGCATATTGTAGTTAAAACTATCATTTTATCCAAAACTATTTAGAGGAAATATAATGTGAACACTTGTTAAATTTATTACCAAAAATAATATAACTTGTTAGGAACCCCAACCACTCAAATCTTAGTTTTGCATAATATATAAAAAATACCTTAAATCTTTAAAATAGTTCTCCAATATCCACTCAGATTTTTGTTAATTCCTATTGAGTTGTATAACAATCGACTTAAATAAAAAGTATAATTAACAAACATGGACTATATCAATCTTTTTTATTGCCGCTATGAGAATCCAAGGGATTGTATTTTTATTTAATTTTGAAAATGATTGCTACAAATATTTGTCAGCATTATATTTTTTTTAAATTCATTTATGAATTATTTTGCCTGTCAACATAATTGAGTATAAACTATGCTGTCTTTTAATTGAGATCAACCGGACACTACGCTAAATTTTACTGTAATCGGTTCAATAGTTTACGAGTTCCTGCAAAAAGCGGGGCCACATTATGTACTCGCACAGAAACGACACGAAATATACACAATATACTTAACCAAATCCGCGAAATAAAAATGAATGCAAAATTACCCGTCTCATTTCTTGAAAAAAAAGTTAAACTGAGTGAAGATCTATTATTGAAATTAGTCAGAACCGAATCAAATAGCCGAACAATCACGAAAAGGGCAATGTTCAACTTTTGACATGATCCAGCGCAACATAACAAGGTGTTAGGTAAAGTTGTCCACCAAAAAATTAGAGTGACCGCATTAAAAAACGAATCTTTGAATAACAAGAAAGTTTATTGGCTAAAAATTTTTGCTCAATATATTCACTAATGATGCATTAATATATCCATAGTTCATATATTTCAATTGAATGTTTTTTTGTATAATATTCAGTATAAAACTTAGAATATGTCATATTATCAATTGAACATAAAGAAAAGTTTATATCACACTAGTACCAAAATTTTTAAATTAAAATGATTTCATCTACTTTTATTCATGTTTAATTGAATAGCTAGCTTAATTCAAACTTCCTGAAAATAGAGTCGATGAGTTCCTGGCAACGTTTAAATGATAATCCTTGCAAAACCTCTTTCACTACCTGTCACAAAACACTCGAATTGGTTGGTTTTCTGACACCAAGACTTTTTCATATTAGTCCTGAGTGAATGAGGGTTGAGGACAAGAGACTGAGCACACTGAGGCATAACTTCAACTCCACGTATTCTACACCACTTCTTTGCGCACTTGATGAAATGTGTGCGTCACACTAAGACGATCCCTTAAAATATGCCACCTTATGACCAAAAAATGTCCAAATCCAACCAAAACTGTTCAAGCTCCTAAGTACCGAATATGTAGACCCTATAATTCATTTTGGTTGAAAATTTTGGTCAAGGTGCTAAAAATGCGCTGAATCGTATCAATGCTTCCCTAAGCCCTCATATACCTAATAAGGAGATTTTCGAACTTCCGGGTGACAGGCTCCGCATATATCGGTCAATATATGAGTTATCTTAATAAAATTGAGAGAGCGTGTTTTAATCATAACAGTGTATCTGTGTGTCTGGAAAACTGGACCAAGCCCCCATACAACTAATATCAGGATTTTCGAACATCCGGGTGACTTTACTCCATATGTGTGATGTGGCATGTTAATAGTAAGTGGTATTGGCAAAAATAGAATACTACTCTAGTTGCATATACTACATATAATGATTTTTGATTTTCCAACAAATCTTTTGCAAACTTTATAAAAGTTTTATCAAATTTATATAAAATAACTTTATTTTTGTTGTGAAGCACACTACGGGACACTGCTGTCGAGTTTGGGGATTTTGTCACTCCGTCACTTGAGCAAAGATAAAGGCGGCCATTTGCGATTTGCTAAACTGTATGCGGTAGTTATTGCGGCTGAACGTCTTAGTTCACGGATGAAACCATAAGAAGATAGTTTGATAGTTTGGGTGGTAAATATTAAATTATTACGAGTCGTCTCGTTGATGATCGTGTGGTTGTTGTGTTATAATGATGAGCGGTGTTAGGTACTGTGTTTGATGCGTGTGTGTGTAGTGGTGTGTGTTGTGAACTGTTGTGTGATGAGGTGTTGTGACGTGACGTGATGCGATGTGATGAAGTTGCTGTGATGTGTCGTGTAGGCGCAGGTTGTCGTGTGAGCATCGTTGAATTTATTCAACTTTTCTTATAAACAAAAGATAATTTTTTAGAATTAAATTAGTCTAAACTGTAAACTTGTAAATCACTTAAGGAATAGTACATACATAAATATGTATGACGTAACAAACGCCTCTGCATCTGGATCGTATGTCGTTACACATATGTATATATGCTTCTTGTTATAGTGAATAATATATGCCCTATATTTGATCGTTGTAATGTTTTGTCCAACATTCATATGTAATTGCAAAATCGATAAAACGATACTTCTTCTTTACTGGCGTAGACACCGCTTACGCGATTATAGTCGAGTTAACAACAGCGCGCCAGTCGTTTCTTTTTTTTCGCTACATGGCGTCAATTGGAGATTCCAAGCGAAGCCAAGTCCTTCTCTACCAGGTCCTTCCAACTGAGTTTGTCTTCGCCTTCCTCTGCTTCTCTCGGCGGGTACTGCGTCGAATACTTTCAGAACTGGAGTGTCGTCCATTCGGACAACATAACCTAGCCAGCGTAGCCGCTGTCTCTTAATGCTATTTTTCATTGGGTGCGTTTGTTTACGTGGCGTGTCCCAAACACAGCCCACAACCCTGTGTATGGGATGTTTCGCCTTCTCTCTTTAGCTCGCCTTCAAACGGATGCCCTTAGGCTACCCAGAGGATACTTGGTCAAAGACCGAAAGTCGTGAGCTGCTTGAGCCATATGTAAAATAATCGTTTCTGGCCACTTCCAAGTGAATGGCGATCAGAAAACTTTCCTCACCTGCGCGAGCTTCTGCACACGACTCCATCCTCCAGATGAAGGTACTACACGTAAGAAAACACGGATTTGATCGTTCCTTTTAAATATTGCATTGTTCTGTGCAATGCTTCAGGAATATTTGTCAGCTATTTTGCACTCATCTGAAATTATGATTCAACCTTTTCTTATTCAGTTACAACTATCACTATTATTCATATATACATATGTGTATTAAAAAAAAACCATCCATCACCAATTTTCAGCAAAATCGGTTCAGCCGTTCTTGACCTCCTCCAGGGCTAAAGCAATACCCATACAAATTTACACGTCTTTCCGTGCGGTGGCTCGGGAGTAATGCGCGGACGTACAAAAAAGGCGTTTCATTTTTATGTATAAGAAGATAATATTTTTTTTTTAATTTGGAACTATAATCACTTTTTATTAAAAAATGTTCAATAGGCTTAAAGCCCACTGGATATTTGATTTGTTTGATATTCTTATGTTGGGTACGTCAAGTTTACGGTTAGAGTTACCGAACTTTATTCACTTTTGCATAACTACATATTACCAAAAAGTTGGTCTCCATTTTAAGCACAAGTTCTTAGAAGGAGATTCTCTCTGAATTTAATTACATCTTACATACTGATCGTTATAAAGTCAACAGAAAATTCGAAAAAATAAATAGATATATTATATGTATAATAATGTATAAGGTATAAGGGGCTACAGGAAGTATTGAACCGATATACCCATCTTTAGCATGAAGACATATTGGGTTTAATCATTGAATCCGTTTCGTTCGAAAAACCTGTCAGTCCGAACGAAACAAGTTAGGTTGAAATCATTGGAATCGTATCAGACACAAAATTTTCGATGAAGTTGCTCTCACTTATCCTTTCGATAAAGTACACTCGAGAATTTTTGTTGAAATTTATCCGTAGATGAGTGAGTTGTGGATATTTAAAAAAAAGAGTTTTTGTAAGTTTTACACCAACAAAATTCAATTTGAAGTACATATTAAGACATTTCCATATTTAAAGGATTTCATACGGATGGAAAAAGCTAAGAAAAATGATCACGCGTTTATATTATCGACCGATTTGAAGAATGCTATTGAAAATAAAAAAAAATCAGAATAGGGAGTCTTTCAGCCCTGTAACTTTAAGTCCACTTGGAGATCAGCAGTATACATAAATTGATTGAAGGTTTGAAAGGAATTCAAAATTTTGGATGCTGTCCAGTAAATGTAACGAATATTTCGGATGATATTCCAGCCAAAAGTTCCAGGAATAAGACACCAATTGATGCAATTTATTCCCTGACCAAGCAATGCAATCTTTTGCAAATACTGATACATCATACAAAACACAAAATGAACAAAAATAACTATTCAAAAAGAGATAGAGGAAACTATTTCAGAAGTTCTAAACATGCTTATGAAAAATCGCGATGCAAATTTCTTTCCATATCGATGTCTATATTACAGTTTACTTATGGTAAAGTAGGTTATCGACGGTATCAATGATTGCATGAAAATGTTCGAACGAAAATTTTTTTCGTATCGAATTCGGTTTCGATGCGGAATGAATGATTGGACCCATTGCCACGATATCTCACACATATTCCGATATATATAGATAAAGTAAATTTGAAAATCCATCGGTTTAATATTAGAGATTGACCGCTATATATGTATTTATATCTTAATTGTGAAATATAATGTCTATGACGTATTTATTTACTAAGTGATCACATTTTAAGTGGGTTTCAATATAACACGTATATTGGGAGTATACCATGGTTACAAATTCACCTAATTTCAAGCTGTCAAAGTAGACAAAATGATTTGCCGCAATAAAATTGTTGAAACAGCTAAAATGGTTTGTGCGATATATAGATTAAACCAATTAAGGCTGGAGTCATGTCAACTTTGTTCAACCTACAGTTGCTCCTCACTGCTACAGCGATCTTTCAAATAACGTTTCTTAATTCGGGAGCTTGGTTTTTAATCTTTACCGGGTTTCGTTTAATGACATCTTGAGGGCGTGGCAATGGTCCGATTACCCCTATCTGCAATACCAACCTCCCTCCCCCAGTGTACATATGTTCCATATTTATTACGATTAGTTTTAGTTGATACAAACAACCGTTAAGTGCACAAAGCTATAATACTCTATAGCAAAAAGTAGCGAGAGTATAAAATAGTAGCATAATCCAACAATTAAAGGTTGATTAAGTTAGCGCTTGTAATCATTAAAGAAAATATATTAAAAATTTGTAAGAGGTTTTAATTAATTAATTTTTGATAAATTTCAGTTATGGGAGAAATTCAGAATTAAATTTTAAAATCATGACATAGATACATACATATGTTGTCAGTTTCATGTGAATGATTTTGTCTCCCTAACTATTACAACATTTCCAAATGATTAATAATAATTTAAATTCGTGTTTAACACGACAAATTCAGATTTAAGTAATAAATAAATAACTATAATGTGAAAGTTTTCAAAAATACGATTAATTATTTTTAAATAAATATCAAACCACGCTAAACAATATTTTTGATAAATTCTTATTTCCATAAAATATGTGTTTTTATAAATAAAAAGGAAGCTAACTAAACAAGTTCTCTGTTGCCTTTTCCAAATCCCAGTTTTCTTTCGACAAAACGGCCCGCGCATCATGCTCATCAATTCCCATATCTTTTAGGCGTTGAATTTTCGAATCACACTCAGTAAATTTGTGGGGACCTTTAATTTAAAAACATACCTTGTATATAGTAGTCAAATTTATATATATTATTTACCTCCAGCATATATATTTGTCCAATGCTTAGCCGTCATAAGAAACAACTGGTATTTGTCTTTATATTGATATGCTACTACTGCGTCTTGTGGATCATCAGGCTCGGCAGCAGCCAACAATGCTTGAAGTGAGAGTAAAACCGTACGTAAGGTCATTGCAGCGGCCCTATAAATATTTGACAAACGAAAACACTTTTATTGTTAAGTTTAACGTATTATATTAAACATAACCACAAACATTTCCTCAAACATACATATTCTATGTATAGCTATTTGTAAATAACAGCTAAGCATTTCTTGAGGCCAAGATTCGTTTCGGCCAAGCTGTTATGAATTTATACCCCAAATGTGAACTAGATGAATAATTTAGTCGATTCATTTGATCGGTTTGAACTTTTGGATTAGTCCGTAAATGAACATTTGCCCAATATATACGGGTGGGTTCAACACCTCAGAATACTATATAAATATGTGTGTAATTTTTTTCAGTATCTGGAAAATATGTAAGTATACCACTTGCTGTGGTATGTACGCAAAAATTCAATTTATCCTCTAAGTCTATCGTGTATAGCAACAGCGCGTAGTAGCCGGTCTACTGACTTTGGCTACTATAACAGTATTTTGTAATGAAATCAACTCAACGGGAATTGATATATCGACCAGATCAATGTCAAGACTTATTCGAGATGATCCCCACATGAAATCCTACCGCGAAGTGGAGGTCAGCTTTAAATCAGCTGGACTACAGTTTGTGGTTTGCGTGCTGCTACTGATAGATCAATGGTTGAAACGTTTAAGGACTTGTGTAAAAGGAAAAGTTTACCATTTCGAATACAATTTTGAACATCTTTCGTTTAGTATATGCATTATTAAATAAAATAAACTTTAACAAACAAATTCTTTCGGATTCATTTTTATAACAGCCAATTACATAAAAAAAATTTATAACAGAACTTATGACAGGACTAAGTTGAAGTACAAAACTGCTTATTTAACGAAATAATAAAAAAAATCTTAAAATATCAGACTACAAAGTTCTCACCGAGTACCTTTACTTTCGTGCTCACATACACAATCAGTTCAGTTCAGAAAGCAATTGATACTTTCGTTGTTTCTACGTTGGAATAACGATTAAAAGTACGTGGGAAACGCATTTACATATACTCTGAACATACTCAAAGAACGTTCGGCGGGCGATGTCCTGCCGACCATTAATTCAAAGCGTTTGGCAGCATTGCTCAATTTTGTGCAAGAATTCGTAACGCGAAACTTAAATAAATGACAAACAGTAGCTTTCATTTAAATTTAAACCCCTTATGTTAAGATTACATATAAATATATTTGAACGTTTGTGGTGAAATTATTAGATTGATAAAGAATATTGAGAATTTTGACGGATCTAAAAATTTACTTACTAAAAACTATTAACTTATAAGAAAACCACCATTAGGCACAATTATTAGTTTAATACTATTAATACAGACATAATTTTATAAAAAGTATTTCGCAGCAAAAAAATATGAGTCGAAATAAATATTTGCAAATTACATTTTTATAAAATACTAGCTGACCCCGCAGCCGTTGTCCTGCGTGAAATTACGTGTTTTGAAATGAAAAAAAAGTTGAATTTATCACGTATATCTGGCCGTGTGAAAAACATAGCATTTCCGAATGTAGGCCACACACATGTATGCGACTATCCTTGTGTCCTGTTGATTGTCATCTCAAATGCAATTTTCACTGTAAACGGAATACATTTGAACTGAAATGGCAAATCGTTAGAACTCAGAGGAATTCTTAGAATCAAGCATTTTGCCCCTTTGTATTCCATAGCCGCGTGACAATCAGTTAGGTTCCATTACACAGTTTCGGCGCATGAAGATTGCGAAACATAATAACGACAGATCAAACTTTGAGACTCAAATGATGCGGTGGCTTCCAGTTTAAGTCGTAGTTACGATAATTTGGCCGATATCCGAACATTGGTGATGAGTTCATCTTTCGTGAAATGATGAAGGGAAGATGGAATTGATATCAAACCACCGGAAGTATCAACCGGAAGTGACCCATGTCCAATTCTTAGCGAATACGATGTAAAATGTCTTCGGCAATGTCATTTTTGTTCGTATCCTGTAATTGACGCGGATTTGAAAGCTGATATGTCGAAATGATCATTGCGAAAAGTGTGCGAACTTCATTTGCATTCGAAGTAGCTATCGCATCGTCCATCGTTTGATTCCAGTGATTATCATGTTCCAGCAATTGTAATTGCTGGCATGCTTTTCAGAAAGTTGCACACACCATACCATTCACATTACGCAATGACTCAAATTAAGTTGAACTGCGTACATTAATCAAAATAGCAACGGAAGTTAGAAGCAATCGTGGTTTTATCGGGTGGATTGCGTAAATTGAGAACACACCTGGTTGGCCTTGCTTTCTGCGTAACTATTTCTTCGACGATGCATTCCATGTGTAATATCTAGGTATTTCCGAATAGAGCAATGTTCTCGAAAACGGATCACTGACGAAAGTTCAGAAAAAACTCGTCAATGTTAATTTTGTCGTTGGTGGTTTTCCACTGTATTCTCTGGGTTGAAATACACTATTTGGCCATTCTTCAAATTAACTGCGAGACGCACAACAGTCGGAAAATGTTCATGACGTATCGACCCATTTGATATTTGCTGATCTCATTTCATTACAGGCCAATAACCGCCATGTTGCTTCCTTTGGGGACGGACTTGCAAACGTATTTGATCAATTTCACGAAACTGCAATACTCAACATTGACATGAGTTTTGAATGTGAATTAGACAACATTGGCGAATATGGTACGATCCATGTGTTGTCAACTTCGATATTCACGCCTCTAAATTAAATGCTGAATGTTCTGCTATTGTCGTCTGGTGAGCGACGCCGATAGAGTGGATATCCGTCATTTCCAGTTATGGTTTCCGAAAGAAAAGCACCTGGATAGTGTTTCGTGCATTTATTGTCAGACACACAAACCGGAAAGGGATTGTAGTGTCCGCAAGGTCCATGAACCATATTGGTTTTCACCACTTCGAATAATACTGGATCTCTCTCTGGATCAGGAATTTCCGCAGAAATGATTTCATCAATTTGATCTGGTGTAACCACCACATATACGTTGCTTCAAGATAAAGTCCATCAAACATAGCAAGTGTTGTTTGAAAAGTCGTGCTGTCGTGACGATCCATAATTCTACACGTATGTCATCGCATCCTGGGGATACTCGGTCATGTGCCTTGGGCTGCCAATGGATGTTGATGCCAAAAAGAATGCCGACCGATATTAGCGCGACCTTTTCGTGGCATCGTAACAAATTTAAATCTGTAATTGATCACTTTGTATGAAACACACATAAAATTTTCACTGAATAAGTTTCAATAATTTTTTTTTTGAATAGCCGGAATAAGGAAAGCAAACGACAAATTTGAACGATTCAAATAATTGAAAAACAAAAGAAAAAAAATGAAAAAAAAATTTTGTATGAAAAAAAGTTACTTTTTTGGAATTGTCCAATTTTCCGACTTTTCCTCACGAAAAGCATATGAGCTTTTGGCAAAATTGGTTCAGGCGTTGTTGAGTTACGCGTTTAGCGACACATTTTGCGATTCATTTTTATATATACATAAGATTTATGGAGAAACGAAATTTTTTGGAGATCGTTTTCTAACTGAATTAGTTACCAAAATAATTCTTCAAAAAAATATCGCCCTTTTTAAATCTATGTATATATGAACATATATAAAAGAAAGTTGTCTTAGTTACACCATTTATAACTCAAGAACGGCTGAACCAAATTGGCTGAAAATTGGTGGGGAGGTGTACATATGTATGTAGCTTAGAAGCAGGGTAAGGACATAGGATACCTTTTATCTCTTTATGTCAAAATTTAATACAACTCATAAATACAAAAAATATATTTTAAATCATAAGCATTTGTTCAAAATTCATGTTTGTAGGAATCATTTGAATATATGCGTACAATTTTAAACAGATTCTTCCTCAAAAATAATACAATTGCTAAGTACATATTTGAAATAGGAGAAAAGAACTGCAACAAAATACGCAGTGAAATAGATTATAACTGGCTCAGTAATCAGTCGTTGAGTATGTATTATACCACGTGCATTCCAAAAGACTCATGTCATAACTTTTCCAGCCGACTTTTTCGTCTTTCCACCCTAAGAACCGGTTCATCATGTGCAGTCCCATAGAATGACTGTCGATTAGACTCCAGTGGTAAATTATGGAGCTATGTTTATATTGTCACAAACCGAAGAAAAAATTCGGTTTTATTACGATTAAAGAGCACTCTAATACTTCTCAGAATCAGTTATTCGTTGTTTTTGTTGGATTATGAACTTGCGAGGCACCCACTTTGCACAGAGCTTTCGCCTCTTTAGAGCATCATTGTCCTCGCTGCTTATTTCGCCTGTTTCAAGCTTAGTAAATATCTTTTCAACGGTGGATTTCCCTGAGCCCAAATTGAACAATATTTTTACAAAAAAAGCAATGCCTTATTAACACATGAAATGATTTATGATCCATTTTTTTGTAAACTAACACAAGTTCCTTCACAAAAATTCTATATCTCATTAACTAATAGTTATAATCCAACTAATTATAATCATATAGATGGTAGTAGTAGTATTATCTATATATCAGCCACAGTGAAGCGTGGACGGGTCCTCTAGTAATTTATAAATAAGCATTTTTTAAATAATAGTAACCCGCTTCAAAAAAATTCAAATTTCTGTCAAAAGGAGGTGTAGGAGCTGCAGTCCTTTCCGGTTTGACTGAAATTTGACAGTAAGCGTCTACGAGAATGTACTACACGGTAGGAAAACTCTTACTATACTCTTATTACTCCTGCGATAGTGAGTAATAATAGTCTAGCACTCGTATAACAAAGGATGATAGTAATACGAAATAAACAATTTTTAAGTGTATGGCCGTCTAGCGGTTACCATACTCGCACTAGTAAGTAGACTTGCTGTATTAACTCGTGGTCTAATCTAAACTAATGTTAGCTTTGAAGATGAAATAACTGCTAATGTTTTGTGTTAAAAGCTAAACTTTGATTAATGAGATGTTGGCCAGAAGAAACATAGAGAAGAGGTGAGGGCATATTCTTTAGAATCATACTTATTCTACTTCGAAATTTCATATAATTATATTTAGATCTAAGTTATAATTAGATAATAAATTACTCACTGTCAATATTATAACATGTGACTTATGCACTCGTTAAATCGCATATTTTAAGTATTTTTTTGTATAAACTATTGCATACTAACCAATTGTCTTTTAAAATATCCAAGCAAATTGCGCCAGTAACCGAGGATATATTGGGATGCCAGATTTTTGTTATAAAACGGACCTAAAAATTAATAGGAAATAGTCAAAAAGATGTACAAAAAGGAGATGAAAAGAAAATAATTTAAAAAGAATAATGTACCTTACATATTTGTATTTATAAAATTTGTAACTAACACTCACACAGCCTAACGATATTACAAACAAGCGGTTTAGGTACTTATTGAAATGACAGTAAAAAGGGGCAAATGTTCAACAGAGAGAGTATATACCAATCTTTGCTCATATAAGGTTTAGGAATAGTAAAATTTTTTTAAAAAATCAAATTTTTATTTCATTTTTTCAAAGTATAATATCTTCGCTGTCAATTAAAAGCATATTCGGCAAATACTTATGGGGGTATTCGATTATTAGCAAAGTATTTTATTATTTTGATTATTTACATACTATTAACTAACTGTTGTTTTTTATTGATGATCACAAAATTATTAATTATTTTTCAAATGTAGGATCCAATGAAAATTCAAAACATTACTTAAAGATACTAAGCTTTTACTTTTATAAAACAGAATAATATTAAATCAGCAACATTTTTTTTCAAATTGTAATTTCTTTATGTTTTTATTATGTTATCTAACTCCATGAGTATGCCGAAGTAGCAGTAAATGTTCCAAATTGCAAGCACTTTTTATTTTTCAAGAGTGTTGTAATGTTCATATCAGCTTTTCATGTTTAGTGTAATATGAAAAAAGTGATTGCATAAAATCATCGAAAAATGTTTCAAAATATGAGAGCGAAATTGAGTCAGTTTATAAAAGATACCAAGTTTTCTTCGATACTTTTATTGAAAGTTAAGGCTGACAAAGGTGTCGTTTCATTAATATTTCTAATAATCACATTTAATAAAGAATATAAAGGAAGTTAGGATTAGAAAGCAGTTTGTTTAGCACCACGCGTTTGAGAAAATGTTCTCTAATTAGTTGAGTTCGATCGATTAGTTTGTACGGGAGCTATAAACTACAGTTGTCCGATGTCGACAGTACCGACAAATGAGCAGCTTCTTCCGGAGAACATGTGCAAAATTTCAGATCGGTACTTCAAAAACTTAGAGACTAGTTCGCGTATATACAGACGGACCGACAGACGTACACGGTTAAATCGACTTAGCTCTTCACACTGACCCCTTATATATACACTTTATAGGGACATTTCATTCGTAGCAAACTTACCCTCTTTTCAGGGTATAAAGAAAAATTAGTAATATTAGAAAATAAAGTAGAGTAGATAGAGATTTCAGATCAGAAAAGCTCTATTTTGGAAAAGTACATTTAACAGGAAAAACTTGCAATAGCCTGCAAAAAGCAGACTAATTTTCTCAATATTGGAAATACATACATATCTTTATCCTCATGATATTTGAATCAAATGAAATTATTAACTCTCCTATAATATTGGGCATTTCGATTTCTTTAATATGTTAAAATCAATTTTGTTGAATTTAATCTTTATAATTACTTTGGGTGGATTAAATGGATATGTTTCCGGGACTTTAATCTCTAAAACAAATTTGCCACCCTCATATGGCGTGTCTGGTGGACCAGCAATTTCTCCTCGCAATTCTGTCCAGCTGTCATTGATTAGCTCAATTTTTATAGAACACTGCACAATCTGAAATGAGTTATAAATAAAAACTTGTTAGATAGAATATTAGTATCGCAAGCTAAAGCTATATGATATGTAGGCGTTATAAAAAATTTCATAATCCCAAATGTAGCTTTGTTGTAATATTTGTCGAAGCATATATTTAATTAAAGTAATGACTACTCCTCCTATGTGATTTTGTTATTTATTATGAACAAGTTGGTTTTCTAATATGTTTTATTTTTAAAACAAGAGCATAAAATGATCTAATCAATTATATGTGTGTTTCGTATTAAAAATGCATTTTTAGTATTTTTCCACACGATTTCTTAGTTTGCAATTTAGCGTTAGCGATTTTTGCGGGGTTGATTGCTTATTTAACTCATACCACATATATTTACAAGACCAAGCCCCAAATGTATAAAATAATTATAGGTACAACTATTAAATTTGTTCTTTAGGTGTAATCAAAACAACTTCAGTTATAGGTAGAGTATAATATTTACAAAATATTCCAAATCATGAACTGCATAATTTTTCCGTTAATAAAACTTTTATTAAAAGTCTAAACAAAGCTATATGTACATATATTTTTGAAAGAATATATTTACGCAGGTATAATAAAAACATCCCTAGTTCTTCGGAATGTATATGGAACTAAGAAAACGGTAAAATTTAGACCCACAATTGAAAATTATTGGATATACATACATATGTAGGTTGAAAATACATAAGTACTTTTATCATATGAAAATGAATAAAGGAAATATAAAAAAAAACATCTATGAGTCATAGAAGTCAATAGATAAAAAATTTAACTGATAACATTTATTATGTATGGTAATCATAAAAATATGAATTAAGAAACAACTCCTACTTAAGTATTATATATAGACAAATTCCGGAACATCAAGTTTTATATAAGTGTAATGTTTATAATACTTTTAAAAGTACAAACTTGACTGACAAAAATACAAATGTACATACATATGTAAATTTCAATAAAATTTCCAATTATCAAAAGAACAACAACTTCCAAACCAACTCTTCTTCTTCAGATTAATCTTCTACAGATAATAATGAGTAAAAATCAAAAGTAAAAAATAATTTCTCCATTTTTCGAAGTTAGCATCCAAAATAAAAATATTTGCATTCGAAGTTCGAATTTGAGCTTAATTCAACTATTATTATTAATAAAGTGTGTAAATGACTTAAAATTGTAGACAAAATCTACTTCTTCTCTTTCTTAAATGATGAGTATCGAAATATGTATCTTCGAAAAGTTCTAATGGTATCGTTGCAAAAGTGACGAAGCATCATTTTTTCTGATATACCATCCATATATTTATTTTGAGAAAAAAATTAACGAAAAGATTATATAAGTAGATTTATTTATTTATATGCAAGTCATTTGCCACATCAATTTGTTGCTGTTCCTGTTGCTCTTATTTTTGTAGTGGCAAAATTCTGCCGAGTTGAGAGTCCTTGGCGGATAAAAATCCGAGTCCGTTCCGATTATGTAGACCCGACTGTCGTGGGAACTGTTTGCCAATGATATTAGTGATAATTATCTTTAATGCACTTCAAGCAATTCTCGCATTAGCAAATCTTCACTACTTTACATTTGGACCGTTAAAAATATTGCAATAGTAAATATAACAAACATAACCTGTAAAGTTACAACAATACCAAACTTCCAGAAACGATATTTTGAAACATATAATTATTATTAGGTTTTTTTTTTAAGAACGGACACTAATTGCTTATAACATATGTACATATGTATGTCAAATAGTTTGATGGAAAGATATTATACTTTATGGAAATAAGAGAAAGAGGTATTAATGTCCATATCTTTACAGTTTTTGTAGGTTACATACTATAATTAATAATGATGATTGAAATAACATAAAATTCGAATGAAGGCAAATATTTCATTTTGCGACTACCTTCGAAAAAAAAATGGTTTAGTTCAATACAAAAAAAGTTTTCGCAGCATACCTAAATCGAATATTTCGAGTTTATACAATTGAATGCCTACAATCTGTAAAAAAATTTTGTTTACCATTGGAAGTAAGAGCAAAAGTATAGAACTTAAGAAGAAATATATTGAATTGTTAAAAAATAAAGTAGAGCATTTTGAGACATTAATAATATTTCTGATGGATTACGATGATAGGATTATAATAGAGGAGTACTGGAGTACATATTTCTAGATATTTTGTACTCACGATATACATTCATAGGTAAGTATAAAATCAACCAAAAAAACTAAGCTCAAAAGTTTGGGTATATGAGCGAACAAGGTAACTATGATTGAATTATAACTAATTTTAACTGCTACATTTATTTTATTTTTTTATCAAAACAATAAAAACTTTAATAAAAAAGTTCTGAGTCTCTCAGAAAAGCGCGAGTTATGGCCACATTCCTTTGTTATCCAAGCCATCGCCTTAACTATAAGTGTACATTTACGTCATCTCCAACAGGTCAGCACAAGAAAATAACAAAATCTTCCTAATTTAAATTCACTTCACATTTTTGAAAACTCCTAATATAAATTGACTAATGGTACCTGCAGAGTACAGCTTAAAGCCGAGCCGAGCTCTTTTTCCATTTAAGCCACACGCACAGTTACATTCTGCTCGGCTTTGAGCGTCCACTCTGCGGGTACATAACTTATTTGAAATATATTTCCAGTAATGGACGGTTAGACCCTCATCTCATTGACACCGTCCTTTAAAAAAAATGCATATTTTAAACGTAAAAATTTTATAATATTTTGGAACACTTTTCATTGCAGTATTTGATGGATGAACGTTATTATGATCGATGTATATTTGAACAATTTTTTTAGTTTAATTTCAAGTTTCCAATTTACTACAGCTGCACCTATCCTAAGATGTTGTATTCCCTTTACTATATCAAACGCAACATGTGCAATATAAAAAGAAAACATCCTAATATTGTTTCTCAAAAACATTGAATATTATGTTATACTTACTTCTTCACTTCTCATTACTTCTTTGAATTCCCGCTTTATACGAGAAACAGCCATGTTTGCCATTTTGTGGTATCAAATTTAGTATATCCTGGCTTACTATTTTTTTGTGCTAAATATATTTGTATTTGGGATTGTTTAAAATTTACTGAGTTTATAATTTTGGTTAGTTTTGACCTTTATTGAATTTTTAGCTAATTGTATGAGGCGAAATGTCAAATAGACAAAATCGTTTTTAATCGATATATGTAATAATGTTGGGTAAACTTTTTATCGGTTTCAAATTTAACGTTGCCAGAGTCTATGAACTTCTCATACAATCTAGTACATTATTATGCATGGCAGCTTTTGGCTAATATACTTTCTTGAAAATAAATAATAATAACTAAATATGAATGAAAAGAGAATATTTTGACAATTACCGGCTGTCGAATTCAGCCCATATTTAAAAAAAAATCCTCCAAATTAGACAACTTCTCCAAACTTCCGACGTTCCTTCAACTACCCAGTCAGATACAAAGGCAGACTTGGAGGAAGAATGGACTTAGGGTTGGAACTGATATTCCATATAGCAGTAACTCACATGGCTGGGATATTGATAAGTGTAGACCCAGATTCATTTGTACTGGAATGATGCACTCCTGACATGACACACTCTGAAAAACCTACCACCTGCAGAACTCTTTTGTGCCCCGTCGTCGAGTGCGATAGATAGACAAAAGGGCTTACCCTCAACAAGGAGGATTCAATTTACATGAATCTTCGAATTCGATGAGTATAACATCTTCTCTTCATTACTACTACTCTGCTATACGACCTTGCAGTCTTTTGTTGAGAAAATAACCTTAATCATCTATCCCGACTCTTAGAAATAGTCCTTGACATCTCACCTAACTTGGTAGAGAGACCCGCGCTCTCTATTAATACGAAGAAATCAATCTCTTTTCGAGGAAAACAGAAATTTCACAACTCAATATGGTAAAACTATTATGGCTGCAATCCTTGGTCATAGTTTCATACTTGATCTTGTTACAGAGCTCGAGCTAGATTGGCAATGTAAACACGAGAAGTATGCGACGATAAATAGTGAAGAATGGGCCAAAGATACAGTAATCTACAGTAGCAACGGCGAAATCTATGTATACAATCACTACACTAAAAGTAGCTTGAACTGTACATCATATGAGCTTCTACATATTTAACAAGTGCATAAGCTTTCTTGAAGATTGCTAAGCTATTCATATCGCTTAGCATTGGTCTCACTGCGTAAGGTTATGTAAGGAGGTCAGTGTCATTAACTCATATAAGTAAAAAATTAAAGAAAAGGAAGAAAAGTTTGCCCACTTGGGGAATGCAGTTCCCTTAACCCTGGTCGAGACCAACGGTCTGATACACTTAGTCGAGACCAATAGTGCTTGGCTAGGCCTAGGCTAGTTTACATACATTTGTATGGAAATACTTGTTGTATTTACGCTCATGTATGTACAATATAGATACATTTTTGAAATTTCTTACCTCTCGATTTGGTTGAAATCAAATTGACTGCCTTGTTCACGCTTGGCGTGGCAATAGCGTTCACAAAAAATGTAACATTTTGAGAAAAATTATATTTTTTCTTAACCTTTTAAAACGCCCTAGCGGCTAAAATATTTGACCTAGATAAACATACAAACCAATTTGGACATGTAACGAACATGAAAACAGACAAATCAACCGAGCGAAGTGATAGAAACATACCAAAGTTCATACACATTCATATTTTCATACAAAATATATGGGGTCTAGCCAAGCACCATTGGTGCACTAAGGTGTAATATTATAATATCCTTTTTTCGTCCTTTTCGATACGATGTCCTTGAATTTTTTTCTGAATTCTATAGACATTAAAATTCTAGGAAGCTACCTGGAAGCGCAAGTCGTTTGCTACACTCTAAATATATTTAAATAACATTTAAAAACAAAATATGCCTGGCCAGACCCGAGGGTCTCGATGAGGGTTAAACTGTTGTAGACCGTTAAAGATTGCTTGGAGCAATGGACGCTAGAGGAAAACTAACAAGATATAACATATCACAAAAGTTATTTGGTATAGTGTTGAAAGTGGGTAGATCAAAAGATGTCTACTTTTAGGAGAGAGAGGAAAAGTAACATTGTAGTCAACATTATAGGTAATTTACCTTAAGATTCCATTTTCAAAAACTTAATAAAGCAACCTAAAATCGGGTATATTTGTAATAAAATATTCGAGCTTACCATATTCTGAATAAAATTGATTGATATACAAATTTAAAATTTTATTTGTAATGAAATTACTTATATCTAACCTTATCACCATCCGCTCTGTGCGTCTGTAGACCATGTATCGTTATTATTATTAGCTCTAATTACATTCTTGAAATATCTTAATTTTCTGTTGCATTATTTTATTGTAAAATTGTATCTTCAATATTACGAAGCCATGTCAATGGTTTATGATTTAAACTATACACTTCTCATAAAGAATGATAAATATTAGACTATGTAACGTTACTTATAAGGTTTAGGTTGTGACAGATGTGACCAAGAATGTAGCATCAAAATATATGTAGTGGCGTTATAAATTTACGAATTTTTTTCTATTATACCTCATTTCTTCTTTAATTAATTACGTAACGATGGCACAATGCACTTTCTATCATTCTTGCTTCTCATCATAAAGATACGTGTACGTTATATTGACCAGACAGCTACGAGTAATTATTTTTTAAGATTGAGTATCGAATGTTTATTATTTTATTATTAAATGCGTTCAAATATGAGTTTTATTTGGTGACCTATGCTAACTCTCTTATCTAACAACCTACCCATATATGTGTATATATCCACATATAGATATCGTGATCGAAGGATCTTTGAAATCAGTCCTAATTCAGCAACTGTCATAGTAAATTAGCGCAACACCTTATATTAGGTTGATTCTGCTTAAGGGATCTCACTTTGATGTTTAAGCAATTGGCAGATCAGCATAAGCGAATGAAATGGTTTAAGCTACTGAACCTCTCCGCACGGGCAAGCGATTCGTGGTCTACTATTAAGTCCCTCTCCTTAGCGAGGAGACAGGGTTGAAACACAATTGTAAGTTATATTCATCTACATACATATATAGACATCTGCACACCCCTTCATCAAATCGTCTAATTTCACTATATAAATATCTACAACTCTTATACATGATTATATGTATGTATATATAGACATCTGTCACCTGAAATGCAAAATAACGTAAAAACATTTTTGGAAATTTACAGTGGCATGAATGAAACACGAAATAAAATGAAACATGAGTGAAACAAAATTTTAATATTGGATAAAACTAGTTTATATTTGATCGGAGAACCAGAAAATGTTGACCATATATATTATGTATGTAATTTTTTTGTAACAGTTGAATTTTTTTATAATCAGGTGACGATATGGAAGTGTATTTTTTGATTGCGGTATATTTTTCGAACTTTTAAGTTACCTTTTAAAGACATCAATATTTATAAGTAGTTTAACAAAGAAATATATTATGAAGTAAAACTTATTGCCTTACTTTTATAAAAACAAATTATTATATTTATTATTTTAATAAATAATTTTAAATTCTACAACCTTTTCCCAATAAATATTAATAAAAACAAGGATTTCTTTGTCCTGTGGGATTTCACCAGTCATTGTTAACAAAATCTTATATCCTTTGAGCGTGAACTCCTACTTGGACATATCCAAAAAATAGTAAGAAAGTCAATATTGTAAAAATATTATTATTTTATTTCGGTTTTTGGTTGGAAATAAAAATCTTCCCAGGAATAGCATATTGCAAATTGTTATAGAAAAGGATATATATGTATGTATAATTCACTGTTGGACTGGCGATAAATTTGCGCTTCGGTGATTTTCTTTTGCAAGTATAACGAATATTCTAGGATTTTCTTTCAATTGTGCTCTAGAATTCATAGTACTTGAAACAAAAATAGGTTACATCATCAGTTTTGCTAGTTGTTAGTTAAAAAATTAAATTGATACAGGTGTTTGATAATTGCTTATAAATTTCTTAACATATTGAAAATATATTTAATATAAATTAAAGATAAAGTCGGTTATTTATATTTGTGTTTTCCAATAGCAGACGCTGATGAACTACTAATAGGGTTTGAAGAAGTTCTATGTTTTAGCTGATCCTTCCATTCGGCTTCTAGACGCACATAAAAGCCCCCAACCGACCCACATGGAAGAATGCTCTTATCCAATCCATAATTTTTATTTATTTGAATTACAATGTTTTTCAAAGCCTTTTCTTCATATTCCCGCTGGTGGTCTTGATTACTACGAGCAGATAGTTCTCCAAACCAATTACGACCGGAATTTAAACTAAGTCTTTTAAAATTTAAAAATGTACAAATATTACAAAAATGTTACACACTGAGGCTTACTTTTTTTTTAATTTCCTTGTAGTCAAGGCTTCTGAACCTGCCTTTTCTGATTCGCAGCCGTCACTGCTAAAATCGATTTCACGATTTTTTGTGTTATTTTTCTTGCTTTGACCATCTATATTATAAGTTATTTCGCTGCCACTGCTGTCACTGCAAGAATCGTAGTTGATTGAAACATTATGGTCCATATGTCGAATAGATTTTGATGATAGTTCTTTAAAAACTTTATCATGAAATATTTTCAAAATTGATCACTTAAAATAGTTTTACCTCCTACATCCAAAGCAGGTAACAATCCTTGTCGGCATTGTTGAGGAGTAAGTGGCACCCCACCCCAAGGAGGAATTTTTTCCGGATTCCTTAAACTTTCGCTTGGGGGATCGGAAACTATGCAATTGTCAGATATAATTTGGATTATTTGCAAAATCTGGCGCTCTCGATCAGTCTCTGCAAGCACGCTATGCTCACGAAAATGACATCCCTTAAAAGTAATAAATATTGTAGCATTAAATAAACAAGAAGCAGCCGGAGATTATATACTCTCGCAATCGCAAGGATCAAAGGCTAAATTATTTTAAAGCTTTTTCAAAACTTTTTAATAACTAGGTATATTCGATATTATATATATTTTGCTAAGATATCTTACATATTGACCAGTATATACGGTAAAACCCAAACTGAAATTTTGAAATCTTTATATTAAGATAATAGGTACCTGGGGTTTTGGACAGATTTGGTCGCATTTCGTTAATTTTAAGACGAAAAATGGCTCACCTAAAAAGCTCAATTTGTATAAAGTCATATTCCGATAAATCTGTTACTTCCGTATACTCCACAGTGAAATAATCAGATGGAATTTCAAATTGTGATGTATGGGAACTAGGCGTGGTTGTTATCCTCTTTGGTGTATTTTCACAATATATTATATAAGAATGTCTAGATAATCTCATGCACCAAATTAAAAATGTTCCGGTAGTACCTGATAAATATGATTTCACCTAAAGGTGGACAGTGCAAAACCCATTGTTCAATTTTCACATCGGCGTGGTTATCATCCGTTTTCAACGATTTTCTCACTGTCTTAGCAAGTGTACATAGGAATGATTTGTGCTCGACCTTCTTATAGGACCATCAAGATATCTTATTTTTCACTCAAGTCTGTCCTCAAATATTTTTGAAACTGTTCGGATTTTACAGTCACCCATTATAAAAACGTACCCACTTAATTTCACATAAAATATCAAACATTTTTAGCAACCTAAACGATTTAAAGTCAGGGTATATTGGGGAAAGAAAAGGTCTGGGCTGATTGCGTTAATTTCAGGTTCAGGTATCCTCGAAAACTTATTTTCAAGCAATTTTAAAAATATACATATATACACATATACATATATAGAGTAGATGTTTCACAATCCTGGATATCAGTTATATGGAGGCTAATGCAATTTTTCGTCCGATTTTATCCATTTTAAGCAAAAAGATGCATGGTTATGGTCAATATTGTTAATATAACTTACACATTTGCTGATTTATGTGGTCGAAAATCTTTATTGGTATTGTATTGACCCAAATTAAATTTTCGCTACGTGGCGCCAATTGGATATTCCAAGCGAAGCCAGGTGCTTCACCACTTGGTCCTTCCAACGGTGTGGAAGTCTTTCTCTTCCTCTGCTTCCCCCGGCAGGTACTGCGTCGAATACTGGAGTGTTTCAGTACACACTGGGGAGTAGGCGGCGTTATCATTTTATCAATTTTCACACTGTCGCATTATTTGAATATTTGCTCTGAGCGAATTTGGTTGTTGTAGCTTTAGTGGTTTAGGGAAGGTACATATATTAACCTAACTCCTAACTCGTCCGCACTTTTTTGCCAAGGAACACGTGCACCAAGTTTCATTAAGATATTTTTACTCAAGTTATCGCTGCACGAACGGACAGGCAGACAGTCACTCGGAATTCGTGATCATCAAATTCATCTCGATTAACAACCGTTGAACAAAACTATTATACTCTGTGACAACAAAAATTGGGAACATGTCATGTGCTTACTCTATTTTAATTAATTTCTTTGCATCGCTAATTCATATCCTTTGGTTTTAAAATATTAATCTATATCCTGTTTTTTTTTACACATTCATACATACATGTATGTATTATACTTAGTAGTACTCACATTGGTCTCAGGAAACGTCTCAAAACGAAATGCTTTTTGTCCACAACACGGATAACGACCGACTGGTCCGGCTAAAAAATCATCAGTAATTGATTCCATATAATTTGGACTCAAAGGATGAAAACGACACCACGCCATCTACAAAGGCATGCATAACATACCACAAATTAAATTAATATTTTTGTATATACATATGTACCTACATACCTTGTAAACTGGGAAATGTGATTCGCAAATGCAACAATATAAAAAATGGCAATGACCCCAAAGTTTCCAGTAAACCTTACGCCATGACCGATGCTCTTTATATATTTGCGCAATAAAGTTATTCATGTTCCACAGGTTGTCGCGCACGTGACAACTCGTCAGTTGACCCCATCGGGTTAATCGTGTGTTGTTAGGTTGACAGGGAATGTAAGATTTAATTGTGTTTGTAAGATGTTCACCACATCTTTTAAAAAAAAATTTAAATAAAATAAGATAAACTGATTATCAATTTAATACCACCTTGAACATCGAAACAACCCAGCTAAACTATAGGAGTGCCCTCGCAGTGCCTCTGGCTCAGGCTCACAAAGGCTTTGAATAAGCTTTATCCACAAACGGGGTACTAAACGTTCTTTTTTGTCTCGCACCATTTCCAATTCCAAATTGGTAAACATAGCAGCTAACCGTGTAATTATTGAATCATTCAAACAGGAGAGATTTAAAGAACAACGTACTACATCACACAACCGAGCATGACAAAACGATAGGCATTCAACCATTAGAGGCTCCATCTTTAAATAAAAAATAAATGCGTAAGCTTACAAATTAATAGTTTAATATATTATACTAAAATGTTTAGAAGTAAAGTCCACTCGACTCTTTATGTATTATCATAACCATAAAATATGTATGAGATACTATGTATATGGTATACTAACTGATCAGATCAAGATGACTGCAGGAAATGCCTAGATCAGGGCACCAGGAAAACAAAGGAGCATCTCTTGTGCACTTGCCCCGCATTGGCAAGACTACGCTGTAAGCATCTGGGGTCCCTACAGTATGATAAACTGGAAGAGGTATCGACAGTGAGGTCGCAGAGTGTGTAAAAATTCGAGTCAAGAGCAGGCATCCTAAACGATTACTACTTCTTTTGGACTTAGCAAGCGAACTCCATCTGGTATCGCAAAGGACCAAACTGGTCTACGCGTAGCTTAGATTAACCTAACCTAACCTAACTATCCGGTATAAACAGAATTTTTGAAGGCGCGATCGTCGAATTGTAATTCAATCCGGTCATCACCGGTAGAGAGGTTGAAAGACTTGAAATGCCCCATCCATTTCGTTCGCTTATACTGATGTACCAGTTGTCGAACCTACAAAATGAAATCTCGTATGAGGGGATCATAGGGCATATAGGCTTAACGTAAGGTGTCTCATTCGTTTGTTAAAATTACTGGTACGGCTGGAAATTGTAGAAGGTGTTAATAATTCTTCCAGTCGGAACAAAACGTGCGGTAACTCCAGCTATCACCTTGCGAAATTGACGTTCGCCTAAGATTACGACCTTAGAATTTTTAGTGAAGTGAATATGCCCAATAAATTCTATCCAGTTAAGTTAAGGCTAACAAAGGTGCGAATGTTCGCACAGCTAAAGTCTGGGGGTTTCTCAAGCGATTCGTTGTTCATAAAATCGCTAGGGTAGTACTCCTGCGGTCAATGTCGACATCGATAAAACGGTATTGCACAGTGCTGTGCAGTATGAAGACTAGGCCTCCACCCTTATCTTGCTCGCTATCTTTACGTAAAAAGTTGAAACCTGCACTCAGAAGACCTAAGCGAAAGTTTCATTTGATTTCTTGAATGACAGTGAAGGCGTATCGATGCCTTCCCAGCTCATTAATCTAACTACTCTGGAGTCCATTGCAATTACTATATGTATATAATTCTAGATTATAGCGGTCTGACACAAAGAACAAACTGTGACAGCAACCAGGAGTTGCCGTGTGATGTTCGCACGAAGACTGTCCGAAAGAGAGAAATATCTACATGTTAAAGTGCTCTGCTGTCTAAATTTAGCCCATCAATTTATATTTTCCCGATCTAGGTAACTAAAATTTTTTTGGAAATTAAAAGATTTAAATCTTCGTAACGTACGTACGAATTGACTTTTTTGAATGTCCTCAAAAGTGGACAGAGCCGTATATATTTATAGCATGGAAATTATAGTACCATATGCGAAATATTTACTTCAAAACTATAGTTTTTTGAAATACAAATAAATCTTACTTGCAAAAATCCGGCAGATACCAATATAGGAATTACATTGTTAGCATCCAATCGTGGCATATCCTCTGAGCCTTCAATTGTGGGTTTCTTACAACCTGATGATTCAACGAAATCCGTTAATTTCATCCATTTTATTAACCAATCGAATATTTGTATATCGCAATGCACCGAAATGTCCATTTCGTCGAGCTTTTGTCCAGCTGTTACCTCTGCGAAGTATCCCATTTTATTCACCAATAACCGTTGTGAGCAGCTAAAATCTCTTGTAGTATTTTTTACCTCATCGCATACATGGATAACAATCTCAGGTCTGAGTTTTAATAAAATAAAAATAAACATATTACATTTTTGAAATGTATATATTGGTATCTGATTGGCGTACTCTTTAGTATCTCCTGTATTTTTTAACTTTCTCATTGGCTTTGCGTCGTTCGGATAAGTTTCACAATTTAAACCCTTTCTGTCATTAACATTTTCAATTTCATTAATTTTTCCGTTATTATTCACTTTTACAGAATCTGTATTCTCCAAAAGAATTTGTCTAGCATTAATAGATTCCTTTTTATTTGTTTGTTTATGTTTTAATTGATTAGGAAAAGAAGCTGGTACTGGTATTGGGCAAATAAATGATAGAACAGAGTCCGCCATTCCTTCATTAATAACATAGTCTAATTTCTTATATAGTTTTGTTTGCACACTTTCTTCCTTTGTTAATCCGCTATCCAATTTCTTGAAACTACGCCGAGAAAATGATCCAATAGCCAATCCAACAGTACTTCGCCTTTGGGAAAGTTTGTTATCATCAATTCCGCTCATGGAGACTTCGCTATCTTGTACAATATTTGGTTTCATTATTTTATTTTCAAATCTTTGCCCTAAAATGCCTTCAAAGATCTCTTTATCCACCATTTTTTCAAAATTCAGTTCATCTTTCGGGAGATCTGAGTGATAATTTTCTGATGTATTACACGTCAAATGTCTTTGTTGATTAGTTTGTATAGATACAACATTATTTACTTTACAAGAAACTTTTATGAAATCTAAAAACTTATTAATTTGTATTTCTTCTTCAGTATCTTCTACAAGTGAACTAGTTTCAGTTTTCGGCTGAAGTAAATTATTAAAAAATTCATTTTTCTCTTTAAATTTTTCTTTATAAGACTCGCTTTCTACCTTATCTGAATCCATAACTTAACTTTATATGGCTTATTATAAGCTAAATCAATTCGGTACGGTTAAACATTTTTGACACAATAAACAATATTTGTTTCCCTTGGAGATTGATGACTACTTAGTTTAGAATAAATACACACATACATACTTACATATATCAGGTTATTAATTTTGTATTCAGGATAACTACTTAATGAACTTTCGATTAAGATTTTCGCGCGAAAGTACAAAATTTAACTCATTACCTAGATGAAGATTAAAGTGGCGAAGTAGTTGTAATAATTGCGCGTAATATTTGTTGATTAAAATTGACTTTTTAACGGTATATCTATGCAATTACATGCATATAAATATTGTACCAACATATTTCACCATATTTATATTTAACACAATTGATTCTTGTGAGAATTGGACCTCATTGACTTCAACCACACTACATTCATTGCAACTCTTTTGCATGAAATCAAAAATTTGACCTTCGATCAATAGTTGACTGTGTCAACGGAGATTTCTCAATAATCCATGAGTGTAGATATTTACGAATGCTTAGTGTTTCAAGTTTTAATAAAAACTTTTAATGACCAAAGAAAATAAATTTAACAAATGTACTACAGATGGGCCCAGAAAGGAGCTTACCGAAATTCTTCGACTGCAACCAGATAACGTGGACCAGTGAGTTGCAAAGTCTACTCCTGATAGTCTCTTCTCCGCGCATTTACTAACGAATGATATTTGGATGGGGCAGAGTCGATGTAGAAGAGGTGCACTGAGTTTCTTACGGAAGAAATGGCGAGTCTTTCAAGGATACATGTATTCGCTCCGATAGCAATAACTTAAAGTCTGGACCTAGGTGACAATACGTTTAAGGCTGTCAAGAGGTGTATGAAATTATTAGCGATATTAGACGTGTTTGGTCTCAGAATGTTCGAAGTAGATTGAGTAGAAAGCAATGTTGATGCTTCATCTTCATCTTTATTGGCGTAGACACCGCTTACGCGATTATACCCGAGTTAACAACAGCACGACAGTCGTTTCTTCTTTTCGCTACGTGGCGCCAATTGGAGATTCCAAGCGAAGTCAGGTGCTTCTCCACTTGGTCCTTCCAACGGAGTGGAGGTCTTCCTCTTCCTCTGCTTCCCCCGTCGGCTACTGCGTCGAATACTTTCAGAGCTGGAGTGTTTTCGTCCATTCGGACAACATGACCCAGCCAGCGTAGCCGCTGTCCTTTAATTCGCTGAACTATGTCAATGTCGTCATATATCTCATGCACCTCATCGTTCCATCGAATGCGATATTCGCCGTGGCCAACGCGCAAAGAACCATAAATCTTTCGCAGAACTTTTCTCTCGAAAACTCGCAACGTCGACTCATCAGTTGTTATTATCGTCCAAGCCTCTGCACCATATAGCAGGACGGAAATTATGAGTGCAATGTTGATGCAGAAAGAAAAAAAGGAGGAACATCCTCCATATTATTCTCCAGCATACAGAAGCGGTTTAGCTTTAGCTTGGACGGATCGTGCTTAGCCAGAAGACCATAAACGTTTTTTACAAATACAAATTGAGACCTGTACTACAAGAAACTTTCACAGCTTTTACGACCGCAGTGGAAACAAGATTCTTCGGACGTATGCCGAGGTTCCGTACGTAGAAATACTTTTGAATACTTTTACGTGTCATGTGAAAACTCAGGAAGACAAAGGGAGACCATTTTAGTTGACATTGGATCTAGTATATATCAGATGTTCAAGCAGAAGTGGCTCTAGCAAGCAATGTGCGTTGTGTAGGGCGAGACTGGCTGTCGATAAGTATGATATGTCAAGTATAGCTGCAAATCTTCGTAGAGAGACTTCTTCAGAAACGCAAAAAACTGATATACATATAGCTTCAAGGTTTAAATTTAAATTTCTATCGAACAAGGCTGGTGACTGGGCATTGACCAAGGAAGAGTCGTGAATATTTAAGAATTGCCAAACTTGAATGGATGAAGTCCAGGTGATTTAGGTACTTTCTTTTTCACTTCCTAGCATTTGAAACACTGAAGTAAAAATATCTATGTTTCCATACTTTCATTTGCTTTATTTTTCAAAGAGTAACGCAGTACAATTGCGCAAGCGCTAGGGGAAATGTTAGCGAAAGGTTGCAATTACAATTTATTCGATTTATGGAAAGCAGTTAATATTAGAAAAAATAGGAACTTTTTTTTTCCTCGTATCTTATTTTTTTATCTACGTTGTAAAAAAATTAATATCCAACTTGATCAAGGATACCTAGACCTGAATTGCATAATCGTCTCAAGTAAAAAAAATTGTCTATAAATTAAAATTTCAAATTTAGAGACTTGACACTGTGATAATAATGTTCTAAATAATTTTGTTCACTTTACTTTCCATTGAGCACAGCAATAGGTAAAATTTGTTCACAACATAGTAAATTTTATTACCCTAATTCATATGGACAGAAAAATTATAGGTTGGCACACAGGCTAAATGTTATCGTTAATTCCAAATTCGATAATTGCTTGGGCACCCTGAAATGTTATGAAAATAGTGTGGCAACTTCATTAATTTTGTTTCGACGCTAAAGTTGGCCAATTTATTATATAGTGCATGCTTTTGCATATGTTAAGTATCGTAAAATTTATACAATAATATTGTTGGATTACAATTTTCAATGGCCCAGGTGTCAAATAAATCTGGTACAGGTTGGCCAAGACGCAGCAGTCAGGGCCAAGTAGACGGAAATGTAAATAATGGAATGCAGAAGTACTCGTCTGGACAGTGCTTGGCCATAAACAGAACAATAAACTTGTGAGTATAAAAACTGACTATGGTTTTGTTAGCACTGTTAAAGCCGGCTGTGATAGGGTATATTTTTTATGCATTCAAATAAAAAAATTTTATTAATAAATTGCATTTTAATTAATGTTAAATTGTTTTTAAAGATAAATGTGTCTTTTCAAAGCCAATGTGGCTCTTGCTAATTTTTTTTCCGAAAATGTATATCAGTTTTTATATTCCTAATTTCATACATAAAACTTCAATAACACTTAACTTTCGATAAAAGAAAATGTAATAATTAAATATCTGGGCGCACGGAGAGAGTAGGTTTCTATTTCCTTAATGCACGAAATGTCGTTGCATTAGTTCTTGCATTGATGTTTATATCGCATTTACCGGTATTAGCACAAGACATCTCTAGAAATATCAGTAGGATTATACATCCGCTAGTAAAAAATTATCTTCCATTAGCAATAATATCTAAATATAGTGGATATATTTTTTTGAGTTATACCCGTTTTCCGACGGCCATATAAAAAAGTTTGTTGTTTGTGCCGTGTTGACAGTCCTAGGCCCATTCTGGTTACCTAGACCCGACTGTCGCGGGAACGGAAAAAAATGTCTTCCACCGCTGTAGTGATTCCGGTCTTCTCCGTGGATAAAACCTAAAAATACAAAATTTTAAATTTTACACCAAAATTTGAAGGTTTTTAATCTGGCATTCTTCTAAACTAGATGTAACCCTTAATGGAAAAAAAATTTATTTTTAACACTTGTTTTGCATGTAGTAGTATTAGTTTTAAGATATTTCTATTATTCTTCTTCTTTTTTGTAAATTATGAAGATTAACCTTGTTCTTTTTCAGATATCCTTTGACTAATTACACATTTGGAACAAAGGAACCATTATTTGAAAAGGATCCATCAGTTCCATCACGCTTTCAAAGAATGCGAGAAGAATTTGATCGTATTGGTATGCGGCGCTCAGTTGAAGGAGTCCTACTTGTCCACGAACATGGTTTACCCCACGTATTACTTCTGCAGTTGGGTACAACATTTTTCAAGCTTCCTGGTGGTGAACTTAATGCAGGAGAAGATGAGGTAGAAGGCCTCAAACGCCTTCTTACCGAAGTAAGTTAAAATATTTTTTCGCTCTACTTAATTTAAAACAAATTGTCTTAGTTACTTATGCAATATTAATTATTTGATACAATCAAAAAAACATGTTCTCACCTGAAAAATTATCAACGCACACAGCAGAAGTTTTTTAAAATTTCTTAGTTAATTTATAATTATCACTTGCGCACAGAGTATAGGACACGAGTTACGTTTTTCTATTCTAAGTTTGTATATATAGTTGCTATTAAACCTCTTAGACTTAATGAAGGCCCTGCGGAAATTTTCGTTTATTGAGTTGACGTAGAACTTAACGGATCATGGGATGAAATTGTGCACATATGTATGTGTCCCGATAATTTTGATTATATCTTCTTCTTCTTAATTGGCGTAGACACCGCTTACGCGATTATAGCCGAGTTAATAACAGCGCGCCAGTCGTTTCTCCTTTTCGCTACGTGGCGCCAATTGGATATTCCAAGCGTAGCCAGGTCCTTCTCCACTTGGTCCTTCCAACGGAGTGGAGGTCTTCCTCTTCTTCTGCTTCCCCCGGCGGGTACAGCGTCGAATACTTCAGAGCTGCAGTGTTTTCGTCCATTCGGACAACATGACCTAGCCAGCGTAGCCGCTGTCTTTTAATTTGCTGAACTATGTCAATGTCGTCGTATATCTCGTACAGCTCATCGTTCCATCGAATGCGATATTCGCCGTGGCCAATGCGCAAAGGACCATAAATCTTTCGCAGAACTTTTCTCTCGAAAACTCGCAACGTCGACTCATCAGTTGTTGACATCGTCCAAGCCTCTGCACCATATAGCAGAACGGGAATTATGAGCGACTTATAGAGTTTGGCTTTTGTTCGTCGAGATAGGACTTTACTTTTCAATTGCCTACTCAGTCCGAAGTAGCACCTGTTGGCAAGTGTTATCCTGCGTTGGATTTCCAGGCTGACATTGTTGGTGGTGTTAATACTGGTTCCTAAATAGACGAAATTATCTACAACTTCAAAGTTATGACTGTCAACAGTGACGTGAGTGTCAAGTCGCGAGTGCGACGACTGTTTGTTTGATGACAGGAGATATTTCGTCTTGCCCTCGTACCTTGTCTGAAACCTCGTTTGGTATCGAACGGCTCGGAGAGGTCCTTCCCTATTCTGACGGAGCTTTTCGTGTTGCTCAGCGTCAGTTTACACAGCCGTATTAGTTTTGCGGGGATACCAAATTCAGATATCGCGGCATAGAGGCAGTTCCTTTTCGTGCTGTCGAAAGCAGCTTTGAAATCGACGAAGAGGTGGTGTATGTCGATTCTCCTTTCACGGGTTTTTATTGCCAAGATTTGGCGCATGGCGAATATCTGGTCGGTTGTTGATTTTCCAGGTCTAAAGCCACACTGATAAGGTCCAATCAGTTTGTTGACGCTGGGCTTTAATCTTTCATACAATACGCTCAATAGAACCTTATATGCGATGTTGAGGAGGCTAATCCCACGGTAGTTGGCGCAGATTGTGGGATCTCCTTTTTTATGGATTGGTCATAGCAGACTTAAATTCCAATCGCTGGGCATGCTTTCGTCCGACCATATTTTACAAAGAAGCTGATGCATGCTCCTTATCAGTTCTTCGCCGCCGTGTTTGAATAGTTCGGCCGGCAATCCGTCGGCCCCTGCCGCTTTGTTGTTCTTCAGGCGGGCAATTGCTATTTGAACTTCTTCATGGTTGCGTTTCGACGTCGAACCTTCCTTGTGTTTGTTGACGTGCGTTTTTTGCTGCACAGAGGCGGGTGCGAATCTTGGCTGCAACAAGATAGTGGTCCGAGTCGATGTTAGAACCTCGGAGCGCACGCACATCTAAAACACTGGAGACGTGTCTTCCGTCTATCACAACATGATCGATCTGGTTGGTAGTTTTTCGATCCGGAGACAGCCAGGTAGCTTGATGAATCTTTTTGTGCTGGAATCTAGTACTACAGATAACCATATTTCGGGCCCCGGCGAAATCGATCAGCCTCAACCTATTTGGGGATGTTTCCTCGTGGAAGCTGAATTTACCGACCGTAGTGCCAAAGAAACCTTCTTTGCCCACCCTGGCGTTAAAGTCGCCAAGCACGATTTTGACATCGTGGCGGGGGCATCTCTCATAAATGCGTTCCAAGCACTCATAAAAGGCATCTTTGGTCACATCGTCCTTCTCATCCGTCGTTCTCGTTTATATGGCCACTGTAGTAAATGCCACAAGGACCTACTCGTCTCTGTCCTTGTCCCGTCCATCGCATTTCTTGGACGGCGGTGATGTCAGCCTTTATTTTCACGAGGACATCAACCAGCTGGGCAGCGGCACCTTCCCAATTAAGGGACCGGACATTCCAGGTGCATGCCCTCAATTCGTAGTCCTTATTTCGTTTGCCATGGTCGTCATCAAAAGAAGGGTTTCTTATCCGAGGCTGTTTGTCATTTTTCATTGGGGTAGGCTTTTTACGTGGCGGGTCCCAAACCCAGCGCACAACCCTATGCAGGAGATGTTTCGTCTTCTCACTTTAGCTCGCCTTCAAAAGGATGTTCTTAGGCTACCCAGAGGATATTTGGTCAAAGACCGGAAGTCGTGAGCTACTTGAGCCATATGTAAAGGAATCGTTTCTGGCCACTCCCAAGTGAATGGCGATCAGAGAACTTTCCTTACTTGCGTGAACTTCTACACATGACTCCATCCTCCCATGTTTATATATCTGTGACCGCAAAATGAGTCCAGTTTTTTAGGTGAAAAGAAAAAAAGGACTTATTAACATACTAAACTGGCTTGTCTGTTAGTGGTGTTGGGGCCTTCAGAGTGCGTGTAATGGAGTTTGTTGTAATCTTCGCACATATTGGATTTATAGAATTTAAATTAAAAGTGAATGGGTTTTTGAGACGTGATGCTCCGTGCCATTCCCATTCATCCATCCTTCTTTTACAACGCGGGATAATTTGGTAGCAGTTGTCCTTCGATAATCTAATAAACTGCATTTATAAACGGTGTCTGATCGACAGAACTTCAACTGAATTTTTTGACGAAATGATTTAATCAAAATACAGTTAAATTGGAAACCTGTAATTTTCCAAAATTGTCAGTTAACTCTGATTTTTAGATTGAAAGTAGCTAAACCACAATACAAATATTATCGTTTATTTTCTCTTTTACATGAAGAGTTAATACGGTTTTGTGCATTGTATTGATGTTTGTTTACTGACACAAAAGAGAACATAGAAATGGCAAAAATAAAAATTGTCTGTCAACAGAAACTACATACCTATTTATACTCGAAAAGAAATAAAAAATACTAAGATCTTTATTTTTATAGACATTGGGGCGACAAGATGGCGTGAAACAAGATTGGATTGTGGAAGACACAATTGGAAACTGGTGGCGACCGAATTTTGAACCGCCTCAGTATCCATACATTCCGCCACATATTACGAAACCAAAAGAACACAAACGTCTGTTTTTGGTACAGTTACATGAAAAGGGTAAGTCACAGAAATAATGTCACTGGCCGTGCGACACAAGATTAGAAATTTCTTAATTTAATTGTTCGTTATACAAAGGCGATAGGTTTCTGTTTTGTGGAAGTACTGCGTCTGTATAGAAATTATTGATATATGTAGTTCAGTTGATTAAGTATTGTAGAATTAGAGATTACGACAGCTTACAGTTGAATTAGTCCGCGACAGAGGACGACTTAACTTTTTCTTAACGAGTTATCGATATTTCAGTAGTTTTCACCGTTCCCGGAAATTTATGGTGTGCGCATTACCAAAATTATTTATTTCACGAGTTTGCAATATACTACCTATATGTATATACATTCCAAATTTGAGAATATTTTCAAGGAGCCTCTTCTCATAGTCACCATAGTCACCTTTCTGTCGGCATTCTGGGTGGCATAGCGTAATTTTGTCTCGGTATCATTCAAGAAGTTGAGGTTATACTTGAGCTGAAAGCGTTTGTTAGTTTTTTTTTTATACATACATATGTTCTAAAGCTGCTTAGCCTAATTTATTTTGTCGATATTGTAAATAAAGTCACTACTCCCAAGAAAAGCATAGGCATTTTTTGTTTTCCCCTTCTTATCAAAATTCAAAGAGTTACAAGGTTCATATACAGTTTGCATAAGTTTTTCCAATTGCTTCGTTGGCACTACTCTTCTGTATGGAATATAATCATACATAATGTTAATACATTACATTATTTTTTTTATACAAGATTAGTTAAAAGAATTTTTCCTAACGAACCAATAATATTTTTACTGTCGTTCTTTTTAACTCTAAATGCTCTCGGTATAATAGAGAATATCACTAAATTTTTTCTCATTTCTACGTACACACATATATGTATATTCCAAACAGTATATTGCATATATGTACATATATTGTTAAATATTAACATATATAAATTGATTTTAATTATATTTCCTTTTGTCTATCATTGTTTAGCTTTATTTGCTGTTCCAAAAAATTACAAGCTTGTAGCGGCACCCTTATTCGAACTCTATGACAATTCTCAAGGATATGGTCCAATTATATCATCGCTGCCTCAGGCCTTATGCAGGTATGAATATTGCTCTCCTATAGTTAAACTATTATTTGCCTATAAACATTGAAATCACTTTTAAATTTCAGGTTTAATTTTATTTATATGTGAAGGAATGGCGAGTTTTTCGGGACATATTATAATAGTTAATCTAAATAAATCCACATTGGTATTTTACTTATTTGAATGTCTTTATTTAATACATTTATATTTAGATGAACCAAATCTGCATTAAATACAAACATATTCGTGGAAACCTAAATAACTGGATTAATTATTTTAATTATATAGACGTTAGACGTCAATAAAGCAAATATTTATTTTAACTATATTTAAACTGCGGTTCCTGTTGTAATTTATATTGACACATATGTATATATGTATTCCACGAATGAAGGTCATCAGAAATTCTTAGCATAATAAAATGTGTGAGTGTACACTAATAACTGCTGTAAACAAACTTAATTTTAGCACATATACTGGGGTGTTCAAAGTTGTTTATATTAATACACAAATAACAATAAAAAGGTGTAATAAACCTTACAGAGCATAATTATATATCAATTGTACATACACTGAACGTGGATTTTATAATTAATGAAAAATATTATACATTATACTTATTTTTATTTTAATTTCATTTTATTGTGTATAGTGACCCACTTTTTACACCAAATACAGCTTTCAAGCATAGTGACATTTACTGCCGTATTTATATCTCTTCACTATTGTTCTGCTATTTTAACTTGATTGGCAACATTACACAGAAGCCATTCGCGAACTGCATACACAATAAGCTTCGGATAATTATAATTTTTTATCATAAAAGTAATAAGCCAAAAAATTTTGTTTTTTTTTAACTGTTTCATGTATTTTATCTACAATTGTTATTATAGAAGACAAACTTTCGAATTATTAATTTTTGATCAAATTTTATTTTAATAAACATATAACTTTAACTCTCGAAAATGAAATAAAGGTACACATGTGAAAGGGAAAAAAATTTTAAGAAATATTTGCTTTCTTTGTAATATGCTGTTTGAGCTGCTTGCATTTTAAAATGCTCATCACATAAAACTTCATGAATTTGTCCAATCTGTCGAACATTTGGCGATTGTTCTCATTTGTTTTAAGATTGATGAAATCATTCAGGAGTGTTGTAGAATCTGTCATAAATTCAAATATTATTGGTTTGATGCTCGAAATAGAAATTGCATCGGTTTTGTGTGTCACGATTATTTATCGATTTTTTTATCAAAAACATAGCAAGAAGATAGTCACTGGCAGATTTAAAATGTAAGTTAAGAAAGTAATTTATTTTATGGTTACGAATTAACTTATCTTAATTTCTATAGCAGAAAACATATTTTAAGGGGATTTACAAAACGCAATAAAAGTATGTAATTTAACATCACAACAAATGCGTCTATATTCAGTCGATAATGTGATACAAATATGTAAGGTAATCACGTGAATGTATGTATACCTTGTATGCTCGTAAATTTCACTTACGTTTCTCCTGGGGCATCAAGTGGATTACTGTGATCTCCTAATATCTACCAGAATACAATCAGATTCTGTGACGCAATTGAAAATCGAATTGAGTTTGCAATTCTTACAACTAAGAAAGTCCTTCTTAGATTCCACAACACCCCTAACTTTCACCTTTCTCTTTTCTTTTCGTATTAAAATTTAACTACAAAATAAATTGCGTCGCAGCGTTTCGGTCAGCTGGCAGAACACAGCACTCCGTACAATACGATGCCTCTTGATGTCTACCATCAAACAGCTACAATGATTGGAACGGTGCCGCTTTCTAGGAGTATCAAGAGAATATTCTTTGATTACGCCGACGTCATGGTACATCATTATCGACTTTAAACAAGCACTGAATGCCATTTGCTGTGAAGCTATAGAAGACAGTGAATGGCGTACTTGGAGTCAATCCACCATTCATAGTAGAAAAATAGGTCAAATTGCCTCTCGACTCTAGAGTGACTCTTACCATCTTCGTTTTTACAATGTAGCAGGTTAAACTTCTACTTATCCGGTCCCAGTACCTTGAGTTCAAACCCGAACTAGTTAAGATGCTGGATTTTCTTCGACAAAACTTAAGGTGGCTCCACCTCGTAGTCGTGCGGCATATAATTTTAGATTGGCCAAATTTCTTCGACACCATCCACCAGCTTCCACGTTCCGACAATTTCGTAAGATGAAATCATTAAGTTCATTTCGGATCAGCAAAAAAGATTGAATTCTTCCTATAATTTTTGGCCGTCACACCCTCAATAGATCGTTGAAAATTTCAGTATACCACACACTGCTCCTTTGCTAATATACGCCAGCGAAACCTGGACGTTACGCAAACCGGAAGAAAACAAGCTAGAAATCTTTGAACGAAAGGTGTTGCGCAGAATTTTTGGGGCTGTTAGTGATGGTGGATCATGTAGTAAGCAGTATAGCCCCAAGCTACAGACTTTCTATAAGCACCCGGATATAACAATTAAATTAGATAGGCTATGATGAACTGGTCATATTATTCGAGGCAACAAAAACTATATAAAACAAATTATCTTGGGCAAATGCTAAAATTACAGAAGCAGGGCAGACCAAAACTTAGATGAATTGATGGTGTGAGCCAGAACGACGAAGCACTGAAACTACGATTCTGACAAACTCATGCAAGATACAGAAATATTTGGAGAATTAAAGTCCAGCAAAATAATCCCATAGTAAAGGGATACCGTTACTACTCAGCAATATATTGGGACGACGCACAGTGAGACAGCCCAATAGTAACCGCGGCAAAAAATGGTTTTTGACGTGTCGTCCAATTTGGATGAAATTTTCACAGTATATTAACAGATATATGAGTAACAATTCCCTGAAATTTCAGCCTCATAACTTCATTACTTTTTGGTCTAGAGCAAGTCAAAGTTGAGGTATGCCAACGCGCTTGAAATATGTTTGTTTAATATGTAATAATCAAAAGCTTATTAAAATGAAAATACATAATAAATGTAACTTTAAAGTATTTTTTTAATTAATTTAGTTATTGTAGAATGAGTAAATAAAAAAATAAATTAAAAAAAAAAAACACTATTTTTTTTTTCTTAACAACAGAATTGTGGTGCAAAAATTGAACATTTTGCATTTTCAATGGCCTAGGAAATATAGAGCAGCCCCTCGCCCTAGGTGCAGACTTATACCAAATGAAAGTTTGAAATCTCAGCTTTAATTTAACGTAGAGGACATATAGCAAAAGTTTGCAAAAGCACATTAAACATACAAAAAACTACAAAAAGTACGTAACGCGCACATTCTGTCGCTATACGTATGTTAGCATGCAATAGCATGTTTACAACTTTTTACTTTTATTTTTTTTAATTGTTTACTATTCACTTATTGTGCATGAGAATAGTAATAAATTACATTTGTTTTTTGGTAGTTATTCAGAATTATGCTTTAAAGATCATTTATGTTTTAATAAAAATATTCTTGTTTACATAAATTTTATTTACGTTATTAATTTGATAGATAATTTTGTTGAAGGTCATTGACTTTGGGTTAGATAGTTGCATAATTTTTAATTTAAATTGATATTGCAAGATATTGTTCTTATCTAAGTTGTGTTATGATCACTTTCTAATGTGGTTAGTTTAATTGTTATATTGTAATGCCGCTTGTTGCCTGGCAGGAAAATAGAAAATAGTCTCTTGCATTATAATTATTTTTGTTGTCCAAAGCTCATAAGCAGCCTAATATAGTGAGCATAATTTTGGTTTTGGTTGTTGTTGGTTTTTGGGCATTTTTTCCATCCGCTGAGCCAAACCAGTTTTTTTTTTGCTCAAACATATGTACATTTGTACACACATAAATTGGCTGGTACTACATGCCCATCACTGTGCATAAAGTTCTCATTCACGGCAGCAAAATGGTATCTGAGGCTATATTGCCAATAGGTTTGTTTGCAATTTTTATTTTTGAAAGTATTTTTTTAAACTTTATTTAATATTAACTTTTTTTTTGCTACAGGAATGTTATCCGAAGAAGCGCAAAAAGCAATGAATAAGGAGTGTAGAAACTGTAGGCTATTCCATTCTCGTAAAAATTCACGTAGTTCTACGAATGAAGATGTAATGCAATATTTGCAAATATCATCAGATCCTTATATTAATTCATTTAGAATGAGAAACAAATTGAAAAAATTAGAATACCATGATGATGTTAAAAAATTATTGATTGAATGAAAAAAAATATATTGTTTTTTTTTTATTGCATTTCAATGGGAGGTGGGTGTATTAGTGGGCGTGTTATTGTAATTTTCGCATGAAACATTTTAAATGATATAAATTACAGTAATATAGAATTTGAAGGATGTATTTAATATATTTTAGAAAATATGGCTCTTTTTATGTTGAGGTAGTATGGGTGATAGGGTTAAAAGTGGGCCAAAGTTCAATTCTTATTTCAAATAATGTTTGTAACTATATAACATTCAAGTATATCAAAATTGAAAGTTATACCTAAAGTATTACGGACAATACGGCATTTTACAAATTTCGACTGTATGGCAGGTGGGCGTAAAAGTGGGCGAATTTTCTTAATTTTTTTTTTTAAACTGGAATTGTCTCAAAAATAACCTGTGCAAAATTTCAGAGCTTTACAATGACTCCTTGTATTTAATGCCGGCGTTGTCTCACTGTGCGACGTCGGCTTCGAACAAGAATATTAGGGCTTACCACTTTTACGTGCTAAAAATTAATATCAAGAATCCTCATTCAGCAGACGTCTTTCCAAAAGAGCGAGTTCCACACCACAAGGACTTCGGACTGATTCCTCTACGAACAACCGCTTGCGGCTGAAGACCATACGAACTTCCTAAAACCAAGTAAGCCAAACTTTTATTGACAATTAAATGTCTTTTAAAAAACGTTTATTGCAGATTCATAAGTTGTTTTGGTTTAAATTAGGAATAATTTTGTTTTCTTTTTACTAAATAGGAAGAAGAAACGTTGCCACAAACTCTTCATTCCCTTGCTTCCAGTAGTTATCAAGAATGCATTTGAAATGATTTTAACTTGATTTGAACTTTTGCAGCAACCTACGATATCTATCGTTGTTACAAAACCTGTATTATGGAACACCATATTTGTGCGCTGTCATAAAACACCAACGACAGAAGAGGACCAACACGCTTCAAAGATTTAACTTTTCCCAAAAAGTATATTCTTAGGAGTAGTAGATTGTATCCACACTGTATGTTTCAAACACTTTCCACGGTTCCTTATTTTTTAATATTTTCAAATTTTAGTTTGTCTCGTCGAATTTACTCCACGAGCTCAATCTTTCAATGGATTTTTAAATTATAACTAGTTAAAATAGTTTTAAATTATAAAGAAAATAGAAAAAACACTTCAACCGACATTTTTTTTGTGGTAAAATTGAAAACCATAATACCGAATTTCAAAACTTCAACCAAAATGCGGTTTGGTTGAAACACGTAATAGGGACATAAACTAAAGAATTTTTAAATATTATGATTTAATTTTCTATATTTCATATTAAAATACGCCTTGTTCGGTCTCATTTATAGCTTTTACTACCGTAAATTGATCAAGCATTATAGTCCATATTAATTTCAAAACACGCCTATATGTACCAATATGACAAAATCTTGGCATTTTTCTGCATTCACAAATACATATCGTCACCTGAAATGCAAAACAATGTATCATCAAAAAATTCGAAATGGAATGTTTCATTGATTACGATCCACTACTGGAAATTACATACATATACGTACATATGCCCAACATTTTAAGGTTCTGTTATCTGATATAACCCAGTTTTAACCAATATTTAAATTTTTTTTCGCTCTTGTTCCATTTTATGACGTGTTTTATTTTTTCCCCCGTAAATTTCCGAAAATGTTGTTACGTTATTTTGCATTTTAGTTGACGATATATTTACTTCTATAAATGTGAATAAAGAAAAATGTTTACACCTGTGCTTGTGTTAATTTTAAATTTTACCTCTATTCGGTTATTATGTAATACAAATAAAAAATTTTCTTTCCAAAAAAATTTACTTGATTATTATGAAAGGATATTAGGAAATGGCTGTTTTACAACGTTTATAGGATTCAAAAACATATTTGTCAAAATATCAATAACTTTATATTTAATAATGAGCATATTTTGATTCACAAATATTAAGAAAAAACATTGCATGCAACTCATTTGGACAGTTAATATCATTTTAATTTTTGGTGAAATGATAAAAACTATGTTCTGTTTGCATAAGAGAAATAATAAAACAAAAGTTACGAAACTAATACTATTAGTTAGTAATATTAAAAACAAACTCTAGTATGTAATCTCGCAAGCACTAAACAAGTTTTTAGTATATCACATTATCCATCGTGACACGTAAAATAAATGTAAAGTAGATGGTACCATTATATGTTTTCCAATGGTTCTCTGAGTTCAAATGCAAAAAATAAAGTAAATCTACTATTATATACCATACTAACTCGAAGTTTACTCTACGTAAAGTGCATTTTAATGATAGCTACAATTTTTATTAAAAATTTTACATTGGAAAATTTATATTACAAAAAATTTGGCTTGACATAAAAACAAATTGCTTATTTTGAAAGAGCGCACAGAAAGAGCGATCGCAATTCAAGTAATGTGCTAATTAGCAGTTGTGCTACCAGTGGTATCATGTTGGTTTGAGGTATAACCTTGTGCGGGCTCACTGCTGGTATCGTGTCCTCGAACAAGGTAAATCGTTGTTTGACAATTAGGGCAAGTTGTGCACAATTCCGGTTCGGGAGCAGGTACAGGAGATGATTGTATGGGCTGTTGTTGTTGTTGTTGTTGTTGTTGAGGATGTTGATTTCGGGCCTCAGTTCGTAGCTGTGATAACTGCAAATATGAGAAAATGAAGATAGAAGATGTGAGTTGAGTGAGTTTAAAAACGTACGTACACATAATTTATTTATAAATATTTAAAAAGAAGTAGGAAGAATAATTTACATGTGGTTCTTTGAACTGATTTTTACACTGCATTGGTGCTGAAGTTGTTTGGGGTTGATGGCTGGGGGCTTGTTGCTGTGATAGAATTTCTGTTGTTTGTTGATTTGGTTGCGCTGACAACGATGTTGGATGATGAGCGTGAGTGGAATTTGGATTGTACGGCTGTTTGCCTTGATACTGCTGCTGTTGTGTATTGGAAGCATCACCTTGCGCCTGCGTAACAAGAGAACACTTTAGTGCTGAGTTTTACTTGTGAATATATATAAATATAAGGGTTACCTGCGAAATTGTGTGACCTTGAAGCTCATAAGAGTCATTTAGCCCCTGTATAGATTTAGAATTTAAATAAACCACTTATTTAATATATAATATCAATTGTAAATAATTTCAAAATTCCATAATTTTACCGCATGTCTATTTAAATGCGTACGGGAAAACATATTTTTTTTAAAGTATTCGTCATCAACATCTTGCAGACCCTTATTAAAGCACGTTAGTGTTTATTAGAAAGGATTTTATTTTCGGAATTAAAGGCTAAATAAATTTACCGATCGTTTTTCTACACCTTGTGGTCGTAATGATAAGCGACTTAATGCATCCAACGGATTTTTTCGCTCCTAAATCAGCACTAATTGATTACTAAAGTACTCAGAGAGAAGTTACCACAACTTACATTTAACTTGGCCTGCTCTGCAGCCTGACTGGGCGTGAGACTCACCTCGCTAGCCGTTTTCTTGCAAAAGAAAACAAATGAAAATATTTGCGAAGTCTATACATATGTACGTTGTTCAATAAACTTACTACGACTTGCATTTTCGATGATTGCTGTTTGGGCAGAGCCTGAAGATTGCCTCTTCTGGCTTCCATTTAAAAATGCTTCTATATTTATATATAATACTTTCGATATACGAGTATTGTGAAAATTTTTGTTTGAAGAAAAATATATGTGTATACTTTCCAGGAATCAATAATTGAATTCTTTCAATTTGACAATTAAGAATAAGTTTTCTAATATATTCTACATTTCTCGAAGTGTTTTTCAAATTGCATTAATTTTATACGTACGGTTTCTTCGAGTCTAACCAGTTAAATTAAATTCTATATAAAATCAGTTTTGGATATGATTGTGCACGCAATTTATGAAACCAAATACATATATTTATATTTGAATAAAACGTCTTTCATGAGCTTTTCTTCTATAAATTTCCAGTTGGCAATTTCTTTCTTGAACCAGCTGTAATCTGCCAGCATCTAATGATTTTTTTTCGCCGAAAAAACAACCCTTGGTCGGATAAAATCCGAGTCAATTCCGGTATCGTGGGAATTGAGCATTTAACGATCACACCGACCGGTACCTTTTTCCATACTTTGCTTCGGAAAATGTCTACAAAAGTAATTCAAACTACCTCGATCCTTCCATCTTTCTAACAAAATGAAGTTTCATAAAGTTTTCTGCACAATTCACAGTTTCAAAGCCGATGCCCCTCACAACGTCAAAACTACTACACCTATCCTTTAATAATTTTGAACACTATTTTGATACATAATTTGTCAAGTAATGCTGGAGATACAAAGTGTACAAAGAATAGCTTTTATTCATAAATTGTGTAATGTAAAAACGTACCTGTTAGCGTCATCATCTTCATCTTCGTCGAAAAATCCCTCATACAGAACAAATTTGTTTGCTTGTGGTATAATTTTTTCCAAGCCGTAGTATTTCTTTAAGAATTGTATTAACTTTTCGGATGGTCTGTCAACTGAGCATTTAACTGGAGTCCAGTGCTCCTCTGTAAGCATTATATCGAACAGTATTTTTCCTACTCCCATACGCTGTCTCGATTCGTGAATGTAAAAATCTAATATACAACGGGCTTTGTCAATTTTCCTCGTCTGACCCGAACTATCGAAGAGATATAAATTTTTGGTACCAATTTTCAAAAGTCCTATAACGACATCTCTGAAAACAATTAATGGAGCTAATTAAAAATATATTTATCTTAATACGCATAGGCGAAGAAAAGGTAAATGTGCTTAAAAAATCGATTCATATATGTATTTATAAATATTTTTACTGTTTTGTGTAGATTGCAATCCCAAGTATTTTATTATAAACAAGTAAGAAAGGGCTAAATCAAAGCCAGGGAAATGCCTTCCTATGTAAAACGTCAACCAGAGGATCGGAATCTAAGCAATTTTATATGTATATACATACACCATATATAATTTATACACTGTCCTACATATTAGGTTGTCAAAAAAGTCTTGCGGTATTTTCGCTAGTTGGCGCTGAAAGCGCGTAGTTCTAGTTTTATTCGTCGCATCGGGTCATGCTATACCTTTTTGGAAAGCTCACTTCACGCGCTAACACATGTTTGATTGATTGAAGAGAAAATACGGCATATTTTACGGTACTACTAACGATAAAGGCAAAAATGCGTCTCAAGCCGCCAATAAAATTTGTGCAGTTTATGGACCCGATACAGTTTCCATTTCCACCGCACAACGATGGTTTCAACGTTTTCGTTCTGGTGTAGAGGTGGTCGAAGATGCGCCACGCTCCGGAAGGCCTGTCGTCGAAAATTGCGATAAAATCGCTGAATTGGTCGAAAGAGACCGGCATGGTAGCAGCCGTAGCATCGGTCAAGAGCTGGGCATGAGTCGTCAAAAATTCATTTCAATTTCAAAAAAAAATTCAATAAAAATTCCGCAAGACTTTTTGACAACCCATTATATATTCAGCATGAGATTTGTTAGAAAAACCAAAATCATTATACATAGTCACTATACAAAATCAGCAGAATATATTCGGTACCTAAGGTCTTGAACAGTTTTGGTTGGATTTGAACAATTTTTTGTCATAAAGTGGCATACACAAAAGGCATTATTCGTGCTAAGTTGAATCCCATTATATCAAATGCTTCTTGATTTGTGTACTGGAAAGTTAAAGAACCAAATAGAATTGAATATTGTGGTATATGGGAAGTAGGCGTGGATATTTTCCGATTTCACCCATTTTCACAGAGTGACATAGGAATATGAAGAGAATACCACCTTAATTTTGTCGAAATCGGTTAGTTGGGTACCGAGATATGGGATTTCACCAAATAGTGGGCGGTGCCACGCCCATTGTCCAATTTTTACCCCGGCCCCTATAAAGCCTTGTCTTTCCGGCGGCAAATGTTCACGTTTCTGGCGCATTTAGCTATTGATTTATCGAGCTTTTAGGAGTTTTGAACTGTACCGTTAAATGGGGAGTGAGCGGGGCTTTCATCCATTTTCACACTATCGATAGGAGTTCTTATAATATTTGTGCTGGGCGAATTTGTTTGTTGTAGCTTTACCACCATTAGGTGAACAAAGCTATAATACTCTGTAGCAATAAGTTGCAAGAGTACTATAAAAAAGAGTACTAAGAATGCCGTTGACTTCTTTTGGCTCTTTTTATTACTCACTGGTATGTATAACCTAATAAGAAGCTAATAAATCTCTAATACAGAAAAATTTGGAGAAATTGTTCTCAGAAAGTTAGGTTGATATAGCTTTGATAGTTTGTGAGATATGTAAAGTGAACATATTACCTAGATGACACTAAGGACTTCGAAGACCTGTTGCGACAATATACAATATATATTCAGTATAATCCGTTAAGATTATACGATATCAAGAAACCATTGAAGGAGTTACTCGTGCTACATTATAGATATTTTTCACGATCCATTTGTTTAAATAAATTAAATAATTTTTTGTTAAACAATTGAAATTTTTCATGTGTTCTTCACGCTACAATTTTTTGATCACGTTTTAAGCGAAGTTTAATAATATTAACGAAATAAAAGAACACTAGCAAAAGAATAATATTTCGTAATAAAACAAAACACATAACAAGTGACGATCGTTTCTATAATAGCCTCAAATGAATGAATGAATAATACTATAGTATGTATGCATCAAGAATGGTTATGGTTTACCAATCGCCGGCAATAGTGTCGCCAGTTTATTATCTCTCTTTATTATAATGTTTAGAAATGTCAAAATCAAGAACTGCTCAAGATCACTTGCATGCAGTATTTTGCGAATTTCAGAGCTTAAGTAATGGATATATTTAAAATAAATACTTGTAGGTATTTATTGAAGGAAACAACTACAACTGTTTACTTGTTTTTATGTGTATTTTATTTTTTCGATTTATTTTCTTAATTTACGAAAAATATCGTTCTTCAAATGTTTTTTGAGTTTTCTAAATAACATTGATTTTCATACTTTTTTGTGGTAGGAAGTAGCAATCACTATTATATCTTTTCTTTAGCAATCCAAGATGTGGAAATTCGTAAGCGGTTTTGCCGGAAGACAACAACAAAGTTGTCACCACGATGTACAACAATTTATTTTTCAGATCAAAATTACTCAAACTGAAAGTTTTCAAAAAAGTAAAAAATCAAGGAAACCATTGTGGGTGGGAAACAGATGTAAAGATCTCAAAAATTAAACAAATTAGCTATAAAAAAGAAAAAAAGCAGGACAAATTCTCTACCAGATATGTCTTTGATATCTCCAAGTCCGGAAGGCATAGTAAGTATGGGAGGAAAAAATTAAAAAAAAATAAGGAAGGGTGTGGCACCGCCTTCTATTAAGTGAAAACCTATATTAATGATCGGAGTACTATCACGGCAACTGCTCATACAGTACAATTTGACTGATCCTTTCACTTTACATTATATAAATCGGAAAAAACATAGCGCATTTAACACATCGAGTGCCATGTTGCACATTTTCGTATGACAGCGTTTTTACGATTCCCTTGTCGACATGCAGGCTCATGTCGTACAAAAACATGCGACGTGCGAAAACAATTATAAAATCCAAAGTAAACAATAAAGCAGATTGGGAATGGCTCAGATATAAATATATACTATTTTTAACCTCTTTATAACACTTCCGGTTTTCTTTATGTAGCGTGTATTTATATATGATATATCATATAATGAAAATCCGAAAAGACTAACCCTTTTATGTTGCTCTGATTGACTTTTTATAATTTTACTAGCTTTACCTCCACTAAAGTAATAAAACGCTTATATTCACATTTTAGTGGCACTAGTGGTTTAAAAAGCACTACAACAAACAAATAGTGCCTCTTAAACTATGCAACGCCTTCTTCTCAAAAAAAAAGTGAAAATACCATTGTGTAGCTAAATTATATATGTACATATATGGTTTAAAAAACTAAAAAAACATTCTTTTAAAGCACTTCAAACTAAAATATAATATATAAAATAATCCTTAATAGACCCTAAATGAACGAAATATTAGAATTTAAAAGAAAACACAGTTTTCGCATTTTCTTATTGAATCATAAGGGTTATTTATGGAATAACACATCGGACAAATGACCTCCACGGTGTGTATACACGTAATCGGTTCTCGAAAATTTCCATGATTATTCTGCATAAATGTGGCTATCATTTATGCAACGTTGAGTGTCCTCCTTCAAAGAACGCGTGGTTGTGGGTTTTTTCGAATAAACCTGCGCTTTTAAATAACCCCATAAAAAGAAATGTAATGGTGTTACGACAGAGTACACGACCTGCTTCTCGGCCTGTATGACATGTGGCACCGTCTTATTGAAACCACATATTGACCAGATTAATGCCATCTAATTTCTGCAAAAATAACTAGGTTATCATGTCGGCATATTTAGCACCAGTGTCAGTCACTGCTTAACCAGCCTCATTTTCAAAAAAGTTCTATGTTCAAAAATTTACACCACTCGTTATGGATGCATTTGCTTTTCAACCATCACATTTTGCTCCTGAACCCCTTAAATTTTCAATTTGTTATTTTGGCGATTAACAAGCCCATCAAGTTGAAAATGTCCTTTATCTTCGAGTTTGTAGACACCGCTTACGCGATTATAACCTAGTTAACAACAGCGCGCCAGTCGTTTCTTCTTTTCGCTACGTGGCGCCAAATATTAAAATGAAGGTCCTTCTCCACTTGGTCCTAAACGGAGTGGAGGTTAAATAGAATTGCTTCCCCCGGCGGGTACTGCGTCGAATACTTTCCGAGCTGGAGTGTTTTTGACCATTCAGACTTTTAATTCGCTGAACTATGTCAATGTCGTCGTAATTCTCGTACAGCTTAATCGAATGCGATATTGCCGTGGCCAATACGCAAAGGACCATAAATCTTTCGCAGAATTTTTCTCTCGAAAACTCGTAACGTCGACTCATTTCAGTTGTTGTCATCGCCCAAGCCCCTGCACCAATAGCAGGACGGGAATTATGAGCGACTTATAGAGATGGGTTTTTGTTCGTCGAGAAAACTTTGCTTCTCAATTGCCTACTCAGTCAAGAAGTAGCGGTGTGTTGGCAAGAGTTATGTTGAATTTTTGAAGACATTGTTGGTGGTGGTTGGGGGTTCCAAGATAGACGAAATTATCTACGACTTCAAAGTTATGACTGTCAACAGTGACGTGAGAGCCTAGTCGCGAGTGCGATTGTTTTTGATGACAGATATAACGTTTTGCCCTCGCACTTAAGACCCGTTTTCTGTGCTTCATTGACCAGCCTGGAGAAAGCAGAACTAAAATGAGTTGAGGCCGATGATATCGATATCATTGCAAAAATAATTGTAATCATGTATTCGATATTTATTTGCAGCTCACCAGTCTCATCAGCAGGTTGAAGAAGTCGCACATAAGATCTGACTGTTTGACGGAGAATCCTTCCCGATCCTGACGGAGCTCGTTGTGGATGTCAATTTGTCAGTTTCAAGCCGTATTACATGCGGTGATACCAAATTCACCAAAATCGCGGCATAATCAGATCCTTTTGAACTTTCCTTTATCAGTTAGATAATGAAAATCATTATTTGATTAAATTTTCATATTATAATTTTTCATTATCATTATTTTTGAAATATTGTTCAATAACAAAGACACGTTGTTCCATAGTGTCATGCTCAACTTTTACCAAGCTTAAATTTTCAATTTGTTTTTATTATTGTTGTCAACACTTTATTACATAAATGGAATTATCAATCGAGTTTGAGAAATCCGTCGTAAAAGTATCAAAATATTCTACAAAAACTAAATGAACTTACTAAATGAATTAAATAGAATTTAAGGCAACATTTTCCGTTCTCATAAAATAGCTAAAATCTGGCTCAATATGCACTCCATTAACTTCAGGCCCCCCTGCGAAATGATTATTTTTCTTCGATTAGGACTATTTTAATTGATTTCAAAAGGAAAAAACTTAACGATAGGAATTTTGAAATATTAGGCTTTAGAAAATCTAAAGCCCATTGAAAGTACAGTGTGGTGTGCTTTTATAATGTTGAATTTTTTAATTTAATTGTTCTAAAGTTGAGAAGTCGATACCACACTTTTCGGTTTATGCAGTGAATACATTATAGTTTTCAGATCTTTTTCAATTTAGAATAACGCCTCTCAGCATTAAAAACTTGGGTTCAACTGACTATGCAAAAATACTAAAATAAAAGTTTCATTCCAAATTAGAAGAAATTTAATTGTAATTCAATATTCGATAAAATTAAAATTTACTCACCCATCACATCCGTTGATATCTGCCATAAGATAGACTGTTTGATTTTCAGACATTCGCAGCTTTTGTGCTGATGTAATAGGCTTGGACAGTTTCTGAGCTACGGCTGAAAGTTCACCTAACCGGTCAATAATCTGAGACACTTTTGAACTAACATCCCTATAAAAAGAAGAAAGTGAAAATATATTTGATAAATTATTCGCTTTTAAATTTAATTTCTATACCCCTAACACTTCAACGTTTGACGAAACGAATTGGTTTCCCTGATATACTATATGCCTATACTCGTATGTTGGAGCAAGTGATCTTGAGTAAAAATTAAGTTATCCATGGCACAGTCGGTGTCAAGAGTTCAAATTGGTCACTGTTTAGTACGCATACACTGAGACTAAAACTCTTGTACGCAAAGTCTGCATTAGTTAACTTCAGTGATTCCCACAAATTAGTAGGAGGGTTCAAAGAGTTTATATCTAAGATGCTCAAGAGAAATGGCGCCAAAACACTTCTCAAATTTGTCTCCTTACTTTGATATTTTCCTCTTTATTGTATGTATGTATGAACTACTATGAATAATGTAATATTATAACACGAATAATGTATATAGCGATATAAGGAAGGGCTAAGTTCGGATGCAACCGAACATTTTATACTCTTGTAACTAACAGGAATCTAAGCCAGGGAAATACTATAAGGTGCTAAACGTCAACCTGAGGATCGGAATCCAAGCAAATATATACTCGTATATTCGGTATAAGGTTTGTTAGAAAAACGAAAATCATTATATGTAGTATATGGAAGTTTTATCTATTAGCTACAATTATGCCACATGCTAACAGAATGTTCCGTGGGTTTCATTAAGGTATCTCAAATACAATCACCAATCATATGGAGTAAAATCAGCGGGATGTTCGAAAGTCCTGATATTAGTTATATGCGGCCTGGACCAAGTTTTCGCCCAATTTCGCCGATTTGTGTCTTGGAAAGTAAAATTGAATTTAAAATTATGTTATATGGAAAGTACGCGTGGTGGTAGTGCGATTTCGCCCATTTTCCCACTGTGACACAGAAATATGAAAAGAATATTACGGGTCCCAAGAAAAGTGATTCTACCAAAAAATCCGCCCATCGTCCAATTTTTACACCGGCTCCAATAAAGCTCCCTCAAACCATCTGGGTTAATGTCTCTGGCGTGTTTGGTTACGGATTTATTGCACTTTTAGTAATTTTTAACAGTACCGTTATATGGAGCGTGAGCGGATTTCATCCAATTTCACACTGTCATTTATATATAGTATATACCTACAACCGTTAGGTGAACAAAATTATTATACTCTGTAGCAACATGTTGCAAGAGTATAAAAAGGAATTATAATATCTTGAATTAATATGAGCTATTTAACGAATGACGTTTCCATAAAATTGGAGTTATGTTGCGGATATTTATTTTTGTAAATTATTTATTTGGAAACGTTCACCAATATCCACCAAAAATTACTTTCGCTCCTAATTAATCGAAAGTCAAAAGCCATGCAACATAAACATGGTTATAATATTATTTAAATTTGCATAATTGTACTTACATGGCCATTCTTCTATCACCTATAAATGTGTGAGGTAACAAGTTGGATGATATTTGTACAACGGGTTGACTAAAAATACATTTGATGTCGAATTTAAATTTAGCCATTTTTATTAGGAAAGTTGTCTCTTTCAAAAAAGCCTCTTATTTTGTGTATACCTGTAATAATTTAAAAACAGAATTAAAAACAGGTATATATATATACATACATATGAAAGACTAAACCTATGCCTATTACGATTTTCAACCCAACTGCATTTTAGTTGAAGTTTTGAAATTTTCAACTCAACCCGTAAAAAAAAAATGTCGGGTGAAGTGTTGTCAAACTTCAACTTTTTTTGGTATTACGTTTTTCAACTCCGTGCCATAAGGGTAGACTAGAGTATCAAAAATTTTCAACTACTCACAAGCATGAATTCTTTTAGGAAAATATAATCAAAATACATAGGTAAAAAGAACTATTTTATTTATAATTTCTAATGATTTTAAACAGTTATTAAGTAGTACAAGCCCATGGAAAGGTGAAAATTTTTTTGAACTCGTGGAGTAAAATCCCTGAACTGGACGAAACAAACTAAAATTTGGAATCAATACAATCAGGGGTGTTGTGGAATCTGATAGTTGTCGGAATCAGAATTGAAACCGATAAAAAAAAGCAGTAGGAGTCATGAATTCAGACATTATTAGTTTGATATTCGAAACAGAATTTGTATCGGTTTTGGGTGTCATGGAAACCAATTTTATCGGTTTTGCTGTCAGAAACAAAGCAAGAAGATATTTGCACACAGATTTGAAATGTGAGTTTCTTAACTTCATGTTATTTTATTGTTACGAATTAATTTTTCTTTATTTCTATAGGAGGAAACATAAGAATAAAACACGAAATGTCTTAATTATTGAGTTTTGAAAAAAAAATGCGGATATTTAAGAAGGAGCCTGCTTTAGAGGCTTAACACATCGATTTTTTTTGGGAGGGGAATAAATAATTGATTGAAGTGAAATTTCTAGGCTTTATAGTTATATATTTAAACATCATCCGAAAATTTTTTGGATACGAAATCTTTAATATTGTTCCTTAGGTAAGCAATTGTCCATTGCATCTCGCATGTACATTTGTCGGACGGCAGGCAGTATGCAGGTCGCAATTTCTATCGGAAACAAAAAATTCAAAGAGATTCATTTTTGTTAATAACTTTGTTCAAGTTAAACCAGGAAAATTTCAAAAAATAAGTGTACAATTCTAAAAAAATTTTAAATTTGAAGAAACAAGTGGTTTTTGACCAAAAAAATTCTACATATGTATGTTCAAACTTAACTTTTTTTAGCTTTTTTTGTTTAAATAGAAGATAATTTAATGCCAAAGATAATAAACTTTGCCTCAATTCCATACGTTTAGTTTTTTCTATCCTGTCCGCCAATTAAGAAAAATCGTAAGAATGAAAACCGAGAAATCGCGCGTCAAAGTTTTCGCTTTCTGCCCAAGCGCTCATATATGTAAGTATGCATATACATATCTACCGGTGCTCGGTCACTATTTCCCTTCTAGCTTAGACAATATTTCAAAATTCCATCTACTCGTACAACATTGGAGGCATATTCTTAGATAATTTTTAAAGAGATTTAAGCAAAAAAAATTCCCCCTTTAAAGAAGATTTACAAAACTTATTAAACGTAACTTATATCCAAAGACGAGCAAAATTAATGCGATAAATGTTGTCTCTTAAAGGCCCGGTTTCACAGTCCATACTTATGTTGTACTTAAGATAAAAGTGAAATTTGTTTATTTATTAAGTTCAAAAAGTGAAATGAAATGTAATGCTTAAGAATATTGAAAAAAAGCAAACTGGGTTGTTTATTTTCTGCATCTAAAAATAATAAAGCTGATTTTTTTGTTAATATATGTACATATGTATTTTGCGACATAATTTAATTAGCAATATAAAAACGTTCGTTTGCACTCACTGAAGCTTATACTTTTCCTTCATTTCATAGGTCATCTGACTCGCAAAAACAAAAATTTGGGGTTCTTTTGTTGTTTTAATCAATTTTGATATAAATTCGCAAATTTATGTATTGTCTGTTATAGTTTAAATATTTGAAACATTGTGACATTTGTGGAACATATGTTGCCCATAACGTTGCCATACATCATAATAAAATTTTATAGAAATTGAGCATTGACTGTGAAACGCAAACGACTATCAGTTTTAACAATACTTAGCTAAGATTTTATTTAGGCACAATAAATGTGTGTCTCTTAAAATCTTTCTTTAATTCGGAACTCATTAAAAACTTTAATAGGATTGCTTCCAAATGTATTAATTTGCAAGTTTTGTTACATTAGTAAACAGCTGATTCGAATATTGGTTTTGCGTATGTTCGAAAAGATGAAAATCCAATCAGATTCTGTGACACCATTGAAAATCAGAATTGGATTGCAATTCTGACAGCTAAGCAAGTCTGTCTTGGATTCCACAACACCTCTGAATAAAATTAAGGTACCGTGAGAAGTGTTTCGAACATAAAGAGTCGATACAATCTACTAATTCTAGTAATATACATATGTATTTTTTAATTAAATTAAATTTCTAAATTAAATTTGTGGCAGCGTTCTTCATCTCATTTATTAAAAAACAAAATAATTCCTCAATTAAATTAAAATAACTTATGAATCTGCAATAAACATTATTTAAAAGCCATTTAACTGTCAATAAAATTTTGGCTTACTTGGTGTTAGGAAATTTGAATGGATTTGAGTGATCACGTAAGCTTTTCTTATGCGCATCACGTCAGCTTTGAACACTTTTTTCATCGTAATTTATACAAAATTAGTGTCAATTTTAATAATTACTTACCATTTCGAACGCAATAACTAAATTAATACTATTTTCGTTTAAAATTTTCGCAGTTTAATTATCTGTCAAATCTTAATTTTTTAGGTTGCCAGCGCAAATCAAACTTCGACTGAAAATAGTTGAAAATCGTAATACCAAAAAAGCTTGCTTGATCTGAAGTTGAATTGCTTCAACGTCAATTCAACCAAGTGGAGTTGAAATCCGTAATAGGGATACGTATATTAATTAAACAAATGTATATTACATTTATATTAAAAAAAAATTAAAATCGAAATAAATACAACTTTATAATAGCCTACGAATTACAAATGAATGTGCTTCCCAGAGGATGGCTTGTTGTGCTGCAGAAATAAATAACAGCAATTGGAGCCATCTTCAATAAATAAGTAATCCCGTGGGATTAAAAATGAACCTAGAAAACTATACCAAAAACAACAATCACTAAAATATATTGGCAACAAGCGTAAAGGAAACACGAACATCGGGTTTCTGGCATGATATTAGTACACTAACATAGAATATAATACATAGACGCCTTTTAGAAGAATATGTATTTCTACCAGTAAAGGGAAATCGGTAACCGTTGCAATACAATATGTATATGTCCTCTCGTTCTTTAGAAATCAGAGGCTAACCTCAATATTCAAATCAATCATACGTTTCATACAAAAAAAGGAAAATGATAACTTCTTATTGATTAAGGTAGTAGAATTAAGCCTATCAACACGAAAAAATCAATCAATAACTAATCGTATTATACATCGCTTATACAGTATATGTTAAATCGGCGAGTTTTTTGACCTCCGATTATTAAGAAAAACTCTTAAGTTTATTATTTCTTAATATCCTTTCCAATTTTGTTTTGGTAATTTTACTAGTACTTAAATTTAGAAACGCAAGTGGTGCAAGTTTAAGATAATGACTTTCCGCCAGCGCAAACTAGAAGTATTTAAAGTTTCGAAATTTAATGCCTCTGGCAGTACAAAAGACAAAATTAAGTACCACTCTGTTGTTGCAGCAATAGACAGCAACGAAATCCACCTTGACGACTTTTATCTTTTGGTAAAGAGCCGCTTGATTACAAAATTCACAACTTCGGATAAAAACATGCTAAGCAATTATTTCACGAACAAAAACATGAAATGCATATGTATGTATGTATGTATGCAGCTTATAGCCCTGACAGACGACAGCGCTAATATGCATTAGCGGGCTTAATTTATATTTACTTGCGCATTTTATCCATGTTAATGCAAGTTTTTAATGCACAAGAATTTCGTGTATTTAGCTGAATTTACCAAATTTGAGTAGGCAACACTGCTCAAAAATGGCCGATGTTTGCTATTTTTGACAGATGTCGCTTGAAATCTGCCGCCTCCTTTGCGTTTGCAGCATCAGAGGTAAGCAGTTTTATATTGCTAATTAAATTATGTGCAAGTATATTAACAAAAACAAATTTTAGTATATTTAGATGGTAGAAAATGAACAACGCTCAGTCTGCTATCCATTTTTCCATTATTCTAAACTTTTTCGCACACTTTTTCCGCATTACAATCAATTATTACTTTTAATTTCACTCGATTATCTTTTAATGTAGTTATTAATAAATGAATTTTTTCGTAAAATTTATATTGATTTTCCAAAAATACCAAAATTTCTATTAATAATTTAACTTAATCATTTTTATTTCATTTTTTTTTTTAAATAAAAAATTTCACTATCAGCTGTCTAAATGCAAAAGTCTGCCGTCTGTCACCATAAAATTTCAATGCGCATTAGCGTTGCTTAAGGCGCATTAATTTTGCTCGTCTGTCAGGGCTATTAGCTTGTGGCGAAATAAATGTCACAAATATTACAAAGGCGAGTAGTAATGAAAACTGCGCAGTTTGCTTGATGCAACCAGCTCGAAAAAGCAAACCAGGCATATTTGTCAAAATCGAAAATTCCAAAAAGTCATCACTGTCGTGGGTGTGGCTGCAAAACTGTACTAACTAAAATGTCATTGTAAGTTAGTTCCGTTAAATATAATTATAATATTATTGTTTTATTATATTTGTGGATACATATGAATAGTAGAGAGATTTCGTCAAATTTTGGAATAATTTGTTTGATTTAAAGCTATTCGCAATTAATATTTTTTTATCTAACTCGTCTGTGAGAATATTAATCACATACTCACCACCAACTCCCCAATGTTCTTAAAACCGATTAACATGTTTAATGTAATTTTAAAACGAAAAATTTATAACGTGTGATTTCTTCTCTGCGTGCATGGCAATAAAGGAATATGTGGGGGAAGGAAATTTGGAGGGATAGTTTTTTGTTAAGAAGAACTAAAACTCCAGGATGTCAGACCACTATAATATTTTTCAAGCTGAACTGGTTGGAATTAAGAAGTTTTGCTCCCAAGTACAGCTTTTTTAAGGTGATTATTATTAAATTTCTTCATATGCAAACGCAATGGTCTTTTAAGAAAATTGCCAAAGAGGTAGGCGATAACCCTAAAACCATTTCTCACGTTATTAAACGCTTTAAGGACGATGTGTGATAGGAAGAAAGGTTGCGGTAAAAAGTAGGGAGCACATGATCGTGAGAAGGCGGAAATCGTTGTGACCTTTCTCGAGAAAGGCTCGAGAATTTCGGAAAGGAAATTGACGAGGAAGATTGTTCAGAATTTTTTGATTCAGACAAAAACGCCGTCAGGAACGAGACCACAAAACAATGAGCTAAGAAGCTGACGAAAGATTTTGTTAAGAAAATATTGCTGAATAATTATAAATGAAAAAGTTTACAAAATTTCTTGTGTGGCAGTGAAGTGTCCACGTTTTTTTGGCCTGACCTCGCTTCATGTCACTAGCAAAACAGCCTTAGAGTGGTTTCAACGGAATAAAGTGAATTTAGTTAGAAAGGTAACAAACTGTGACAGAACGAAGGCTGATTGAAAGATACTTGTTTTTAGTAAAAAGAGTACAAAAACTGACCAAAACTTTTAATACGGAGTTCGAAAAAAGAAAGTTGTTTTCACCAATGACAATAACAGGTGATCCCCAAGTTGAGGGAATTTTTTCAAAAGCCTCTTTTTTTTGGACAGATCACGCGAGAGTCGTGTTAAGCTGTCATATTATTTTTGTTCAGTATTGTTTTAATTTCATCATGGAAAGACTTACTGGCCAATGTTTACAAATCGTTCAACTTTATTACGAAAATTCACGTTCTGTAAAGAATGTGTTTATCGCGCTACGTTCAACTTATGGTCAACATAATCGGCCTACTAACGTACTATTCGCAACACCATTACCCATCTTGAGACTTTGCATTCATTATTAGATAATATTCGACCGAATAGATCACGTGAAGGAATAGCAGCCGTAGCTGAGAATGTACACGAAGCTTGTGGTGGGTTGATTCGGCGCCGTTCGCAGCAACTCGGACTATCGCGTGGAACGACTTGGCGCATTTTAAATTGAAAGCGTTCAAAATACAGTTACAATACAAAATTTCCCAAGTGTCATCGGTTCGCCCTATGGGCTCTTGAAAAGTTCTAAGACGATCCGACGTTTTCGAGTCTAATTTTGTTGATCAGGCCCATTTCTGGCTTTATTGGTATGTAAAGAAGCAAAATTGCCGCATTTGAGACGAAGAGCAACCTGAAGAGATTCAAGAGCTGCCATTTTATCTAAAAAAAAAAACAACGGTTTGGTGTGGTTTGGGCGCCGATTATGAGAGAACACTTCGATGAGCAGATTATTTCAAGTATTGAGCCCGCCACCAAAATCATGTTATATCCCACGACAGTCGGGTCTACGTAACCGGAACTGACCCGAATTTTTTATCCGGTCAAGGACTGTCAACTCGGCACAATTCTGCCAACAACTACAACAACAACATCAGGTAATATGACACCGTTAGACTTTTTCCTGTGAGAAGATGGGAAGTCTAAAATCTATGCGGAAATCCCGCTTCGATTCAGGCCTTGGAACAAAAAATTACGAGTGACATCGCCAGTTACCAGTCGAAATGCTCGTACGAGTCGTCGAAAATTGGACTTAACGTAACGTCGGTCGAAGGAGCTTGCAACTGAACTCAAAAGTCACTGCAATACTGTAGTAATATTCTGACCAGCCATCATTTCAAATTGGAAAATCCAATACAAAGTCTGCTCAATTAGTCAACTATATAATTTCCATATGGTGCTTCTTCGTAATTAAACATGCGTATCTTTCCCCAATTGTTATTTGGAAAGTTTTTTTTTGCTCCCCATGTGTAAAAAAAAACTTAAAAAATAAATACATATGTTAGAGCTCTTGGTATTCGACTAACCGAGTTAACCGGTTTTCCATTAACTGCTCATTTTTGACTATCCGGTTAACAGTTCTCTGTCGACTATATAGTAAGCGTTCAACTTCTACAATTTTTTTCCACGTATGTATACTCGTATAAGTTTATAGAATAGAACTCTTGGTATTCGACTAATTGAATAACCGTATTAACCGAATAGAGCATTATTTGAATAATAACATTCGGTTTGCAAAATTCGGATAATTGATATATCGCATTGATCATGTGGTGGTGGTGTTAACGCAAATTTTTTTGTTTTGTTAGATTTTGAAATTTTTCGACAAACAACAAGAACCCTTTTTCAGGCACAAAGTTAAGTTTCTCAAACGAACAAAACGCAAAATTATACCTCAAATACAGGAATCATAAACATGTTTTTTAGGTAATGCAAAATCGCACAGTCTCTCTTGACACATCACGGTGTTTGATTGACCGGGGTTATTCGTTTGAAGGCCGCGAAAGCAGAATTGTGTTGGAGTGAACCTTAGAATTGCATCCCCCGAATTCGGAGTTAAAATGGATATAGATAGATAGAGGAGGTTCCTCAGGTTAAGAATATAGATATAAATATGCGACTTATGGGTTTTATTTATTACATAGTTAAAAAAATTAATTATTATTATTTATTTTTAGTAATTATTTATTTATGGACAAATTTAAGTATACAAGTGGTGTCGACTAAAAATTAAAATAAAGGTAAATTAATTGTTTTATCTACTTAACTTTAAAAATTATTATTATGATTCAAACTTAATTATAACAATAAATAATTAGACGCAAAAATTTAGAAATAAAACCCATTTGGTAAAAAATGAAGAATACATATGTATGAATATACATATGTATACACTCGTGGCCACGCAAACCTTACCACTATAATTTCTTAAATTTTTTTCGGTCTTTTTCGTTCGTTCGGGAGTTTTTTCAGTTTGGCTTTTTCATGTTTTTAGTAAGTGGAAGTAAACTAAATGTTATTATCTACTTTTAATTATATTTTTTAATTTATTACGTTTAAATTATAAGCGGCCGATTTTATTATTTTTTAAAGTGATTAACTTCGTTGAATTAAAAAAAAAATAAATAAAAAATATCAATTATTTTTTTCATTGCATGTCAGTCCGGTTTGAATCCTTACCACTCAAAATTTTCAAGTATTGTGCATATTTGACTACACTTTATAGCGGTATAGAAATTTTTTATTAAGGGGGTATTCTGGTCTAGAAATTAAAAAAAATCGTTTTTTTTTATATTTTCAAAGTTTAACTATTCAAGAATATGTGTACAAGAGGATTTTTCAAAATTCAAACTATTTTCGGAGATATAGGCATTTTTCTGACCCGGCATCCAAACTGGTTCGGCCGGAACTAATCGAACAAAAGACTTTACGCGAAACTTTGAACGTTTTTTTTCCAAAACTGACTTTTTCGGAACGATACCCACGATTTCTCAGGTTCTACTGTACCGATTTACTTAAAATTTTTATAGTCTTCTTTATAGGCTTGTCTATGGTTGAAACTAGCCCCATCCCCAAATTTGTATTTTTATTTTTAAAAAAATTCGAAATATTCGGAAAAAGTGATCCAAAAAAAAGTTTTTTTTTCAGGCAGTCGCCATTTTGTGAAAATTTTTTTCCCCACTTTCCGTAGTTCCGGCCATTGCGACATTATTCTAGATTAATAATCTTTTTTTTTTGGTTTCAGATAACTAGGAGGATTGAAATCATAGGTATGGTCACGTGGAAATTTTTAGAGACCCCCCAAGTCGTCAGCTCATAATTTTTTAGTTTTTTTAGTTTTTAATTTTTTTCTGTACTCTTAATTAACAAATAACTAATAAAAAAATGGATAGTAAAAATTTAAATTGCCGTTTTTTTACGACACTTTAAAAATTACCTGAAATTCATGCTTCTAGACCAGAATACCCCCTTAAGAAATAAGTTAATGTTATTAACCAAAAATATTAAAAATTAAAAACAAAACACATTCAGCTATAGAAAAATAGAAAGATAGTGAGCTTTACAAAATGAGCTCGAAATGTAAGAGACTGGCATGCAATGAAAAACTAACTGATATTTTTTATTTTTAATTTAATTTCATTTACACTATAATTGCAATTAATATTTAATTTTTTTTTTAATTGAAGCACGAAGTTTAGTCGGTGTTTCTCTTTAAAAACAATAAGATCGGCTGAATTTTTTATAAGCTAATTGGCCACGAGTGCTTATGAAAAGCTTAATATTCATAGTTATGAAACAAATTCAAAATGACAGCAATTGGAGTTATAATTTTACGTTAGTTTATGAAGTCTGAAGTGCTGAACACATAGAGCGCGACATACTGCAAACTACATCTGTCAAATATTAAAATACACACGTTCCTATGGACACTGGTATTTTGACAGCTGCACGACTACACGACTGCAGGCCGACAGTTGTCGCTCTCGCTAACTTCAATATCCTCCTATATTTGCCAACGACAGTGAGTTGACAGTAGAATGGAAGATAGAGAGATGAGGTGGAATGGTGATGCCACTAATATGTAAAATGTAAAATTATTCACAGCTCTAACAAATTTGATGTTATTTTACAAATAAAAGCATAAAATAGCTCTATTATAGCTCTATTATATCATTTGTAATAACAATTGATAATTTAAAGCAAAAATATTTACCTATTTACTTATTGTTTGCATAAAAAATTTCACTTTGAACAAAATATTAAAATTTCATTGAAGTGAAAAGAATTAGTAGGCCACAACGAAATTGTGTACATGCAAAATGGACAACTGCGTTGTTTTGTGTACATGCCGGCCATTGTTATGTCATGGATAATATGATACGAGACTCTTTGATTCGAGAGAGAACAGTCAAAACTCGCATTTTTTATAATATTTGCCAATGATGCCACTGCTGAAAAATATTAGATTGGGTATTTAATAAATTATACGAAACACTAAATTAAACTCTTTGAAAATGCATACATATATAAATTCTAAAATGCAAAATCATTAATTAATTTACATAAACATTTATTTTATCAAAATATGTTCGCACAGTTCAATGAAATTTCATTTCACACTAATTTCGTCAAGTAATTATAGCGGTTTGCTTCTGGCATCCCGCCTTTTCTGAAATCAGCTAATCCAAATTCCTTGATCTCCTTCGCTGTCAAATAATCAGGGAACGCGTTTGAGAGAAAAATGAGAGCCAATGCGAGAGTCTCGTATCATATTATCCATGGTTATGTTGTTGCTTCTCACAAATGTACATGTAGTAAGACGCACAACGACGTTTTCAGTTCACTGTCGTGCTGCTGCAGTCTGTCGCGCTCTATGTGTTCAGCACTTGACCGATACCAGCTCTATATTAGCCAGAAATGGCAGAGGTGCCGGGGGAGTTTCAATATAATTTTTAAAAGTTGGTTTTGTATTACTTGCAATTTTCTTAAGTGACAATTTGGAATACTGGCCCAGACTGGCGCTCTTTAGAAAATTATGTGTTGCACAATTTATTTAAAAATGAGCAGTTTATTGTATTTGGACCAGATATATGATTAATGAGTGGGTGTAAGATCTTAAATAAAATATTTACTTTATGAATAATATGTATATAAAAAGTGTTGTTTATAAATACATTGGCTGGGATTTAGATTAGCATCCCCGGATTTCGGGGATAAAATGGGTGTCACTGGAAAGGTGGCGTTCTCCAGATCACGAAAATATATACATTTAGTTGCCGCTGACTTATAGTTTTAAAGATATTTGCATTTAAAGTTTCGCGCCGCGCTTCAAAAAAATAACCATGGCAACCCTTTTCTTATTGTGCAAATGCAGAGAATTGTAACTAAAATAAAATAATTAAAATAAAGCTTTATTTACAACAAATATTAAAAAAATGAATATACCGAAACGTTATAGTGAAGTGTTAGTAAGTGAAAAGTGCACAATATAAGTGAAAAAGTTACTCACAATACACAAATTATCAATGTAAAAGTTGTCAATTTTTCAACTTTAAATGCAAATATCTTTAAAACTATAAGTCAGCGGCATCTAAATGTATTTTCGAGATCTGGAGAACGCCACCTTTCCAGTGACACCCATTTTATCCCCGAAATCCGGGGATGCTAATCTAAATGTTACCCAATACATTTTTTAATAATACCGGGATATTTTACTTTTTTCTTCCAAGGGACAGTAACATTGCTTAGTGCAACACAGCTCTGGTATTGCATCAATAATTTGATATCCAGAAAAACTTTAATTATGATTTAAAGATATTTGCGCACTATTTGATATATTAATAAGTAGAATCAATTAGTGATCTTCATGAAAATGTGTATGTCCATAAATCACATATGTATTTGAATTTATTGAATTTTTTAGCTTTCAGTTCAAATCAATGTGTTCAGTTTATATATACTTTTCTATTATCACTTAAGGGAGGCTCCTTCGATTTTAGCACTAAATTCGAGGGAAGGTATTCTACAATTATTCCACATGCGAAATTAGAGAATTTTAAGACAGGAGGTTCCAACAATATATAGTTTTCTAGTAGTAATTGTACTACTTCTTTATGTTACAACTTATTTATAATATACCATCTTTGTACTATATATGTAAATAACATGCAATTTCATTTCTTGGTATATATGAATATTAATCACCCTACCCGTTATATTTGCACTTTGTAACACTTCTGGATTTAAATTATACTAAACAAATAATATTGCATTTTTAAGTCATTAGTATTACCGATCACTATTTTTTGTAAATATAAACAATTGCAATCCGATTTTACCTGTGAGGTAAACAAATTAGAAATGTGAAATTAATATCGATAACTTGAAATTAATTCCAATTAGCAAAGTTGCCATCACACATTCACGCCGTAATATTTATTCCCAACAAACTTTAAAACTTTTACCACTTCTCTATTACCATTTGTGAAATAGGTAAAATTGTGCAATGAGTAAATCGGTTAAATAGGTTTAATTTATTGCACACATCGAACATCAGAGCAAAAATCTAAAACAATGCGAAGAAAATGTTTTATATGAATCAGATATCAACTTTTTATGCTTTGAGCAGTAGTATTTGTTTGTTGCTTCACTTCTTTGTGAATGGGCAATTAGAGAAAAGCACTGAAATCAAAGGGATTAAAGTATCTTCTTCTTCTTTACTGCTGTAGACACAGCTGACACGATTATAGCCGAGTTAACAACAGCGCGCCCCTCGTTTTTTCTTTTCGTTACGTGGCGCCAATTGGAGCTTCCAAGCGATGCTAGGCCTTTCTCTGCTTTCTACTGCGACTAATACTTTCAGAGCTGGTGTATTTTCGCTCATTCGTACGACATGATCTGGCCAGTGTAGCAGCTGTATTTTAATTCGCTGAACTATGTCAATGTCGCCATATATCTCATACCATCGTTCCATCGAATGCGATATTCCCCGTGGCCAACGCACAAATGACCATAAATCTTTCGCAGAACCTTTCTCTCGAAAACTCGCAACGTCGACTCATCAGATGTTGTCATCGTCCATGCGTCTGCACTATATAGCAGGAGAGACGACTTTATTTCTTTCGAGGCTGAAATTGTTGGTGGTGTTGATATTGGTTCCAAGGTACACGAAATTGTCTACGGCTTCAAAGCTATGACTGTCAACAGTGTCGTGCGAGCCAAGTCGCGAGTGCGGGCACAGGCGTTTTCACAGTTGTAAGAGCAGGGTGCGCTGAGATCGCGAGGACCGTACAAATAGCTGAAGTGTCCTCAAAGATTTTGGAAGAGCGAGCAAATAAAATTAAAATTGAAGTTAATGAATTCAAAGATCGTCTCCGGGCACTACAATTAAAGCGCCCAGTCTCTGCAAAGGTAAAACCTTTTCTTTGATGGCACAGTACCGTTCCATGTTCGAAAAGATGGCATCTTCAAATAATTGGATCACTGAAGATAAAGTAGCTGCACTGTTCGTTACATTAAAACAATCTGCATAGGAGATATTACAAACTATATCACTTTGTGAGGGGTGTAGTTATGAAACGTTGATGGGATTTTAGAAAATCGGTGTGGTAGTGAGCACAGGAAGCAAATCTTTCAATTCGTGTTGCAAAAACGCCGCCAGAAAGCCAATAAGTCTCTGTAGGAGTTTTCTACAGAGATTGAGAAGTCAGCTCACTTATTTTATGCACATAAAATCGTTAAGTTTATCTGGATACAAAAACACTTTCAGTGCCGTTCAGCCGGCTGGAGGAGTGTTCCTCCCATAATTTCAGTATGTTCTGAACATTAACTACTAGATCACCACTTTGGGACCTGGAAGACTATACCTCTGTTTTGAAACCTTCCGTTAGTCGATGCATCTTTTCGTTGAATCTTCGAGCATAACCCCAGTCGGCTAGCTTCTCAAGCTATTCATACTCATTCATTTCGGTCTCTTTCTTTTTTGTCTGCATATGCTGCGTCTCGCATCCCTCGCATCCCTTTTCGACAAATAGCTTGATGAATTTTCTTGTGCTTGAATCTAGTACTACAGACAACCATGTTTCGGGCCCCTGCGAAGTCGATCGGCTTCATCCCATTTGGAGAGGTTTCGCCATGGAGGCTCAAATTTTCAATTGTTGTACCCAAGATGGCTCTTTTGTCCACCCTGGTGTTAAGATCGACAAGCACAATATTTAAATCGCTGCGGGGGCAGTCCTACCGCTCATAAAAGGCATTTAAGGGCATATTCTTAAATAATATTACTTTTGCTGTGGTCATCATCAAAAGTGGAGTCTTTTATTCATGGCAGTTGTTTCTGTTTCATTGGGAGTGGGATCTACGTGGCGGATCCCAAAGGGACGCTGCAATTAGATTTCTGCGAACTCTTAAACCGAATATGTCGGAGTGGCTCCGCTGAAGCTTCTTATCTTTTATTTTACATAAGGGTTACTTACGTTTCCAGAGTGCGCGTCAAGGACGCAAAAATAGAAATTGGGTATAGCCCTAATATTGTAACTGCTTACCCAGAAGCATGACTATACCCCATTATATTGCATTAATTACATAACATTTCAATTCTGCAATCTCAATTGAAAGGATCGTGCAATCAACATTTTTTTTGCAATCTTTTCATAATTTTCTTCTAAAAGTAGTCACACACGAAATTAAAAAAAAACTGTATTTTTTCAATTGGGACTTAATTTTTCAACACAGGCCAAAATCTTGCCGTTTGGCTCACAACCTAACTATACATAAGCCTTACGTTATTAAACATTTCTATTCTGGCATCTTTTGTACAATGTAAATAAATGAATCTGTTAGAACACATTTATTAATATTAAGTTAGAATTATATTTTATTTATTATCTTCTGCAATTAAAAAATAATAATTCAAATTTGATATTGGCGTTAAAATGCTAATTCGCTTTAAATGCGTTTTGCCACAAGCAGTTATGTTTAGTAAAAACATAAAATTTGGCTGCTTTTTATTTAATTCAGTTTCAATATGTTTACAATTCACCAAGAATGTATAGCTTGTAACGAAAATTCTATCAATGAATTGGTGTTTCGGTAGTTGTGGTTTTCTGGGATGTGTGATAACAGGCAACAGTTTTGAATTGTCTGAAGGAAGTCTAACAGAAGCTGAACAGTGTGAAATATACGGTGTGTTCGGCGGAATGATTCCACAACCTACTTGTGGCTGATATTGTTCTTTTCCGCTTAATCGTTCGCCATGGTAAGAGGATTTTATGTTTTAATGTTGAAATGTAATAGTGTTTTTTGTAAAATTATATTTGTAATATGACTGATACAAGCATGCCACTCTTTATTATTAAATTTCTAATTATTTTTTTTGCAATTTATAGGGTCGTGTTCGAACTAAAACAGTTAAGAAGGCCGCAAAGGTCATTATTGAGAAATACTACACGCGCTTGACGTTGGATTTCCACACAAATAAAAGAATTTGTGAAGAAGTCGCTATTATTCCTACAAAGCCACTGAGGAATAAGATTGCTGGGTAAGTTTTATGGCGTAAACTGAGAATAACATTGTACTAAATATCCTAATTTTTAGATATGTTACACATTTAATGGGTCGTTTGCGACACTCTCAAGTTAGAGGCATTTCCATAAAACTGCAAGAAGAAGAGCGAGAACGTCGTGATAATTATGTACCAGCTGTATCTGCTTTGGAACAGGACATAATTGAAGTTGATTCTGACACCAAGGAAATGTTGAAGCTCTTGGATTTCCACAATATTCGTGGTTTACAATTAACTCAACCATCAACCGGTGGCTCATTCAATAGAAGAAATTAAACTTGTGTTTTAGTGAGAACAAAAATACATTTGTAATTTAACAAAAATATTTCGTTTGAAATTCTTGAATAGGAAAGTGTCAGCTCTTTTCTATATCCCATTTACTTCTATTACATTACTTTAATGAAGTAAACTATTCATAATTAACTGTGAGCGTATGTGGCTGGTTAGAAATATAATGGAAGGAATGATATATATAACAATACTTATTGCTCATATTCACCAATTTTGTTCCCATTGAAATATGGTAATAAAGACTCAATGTCTACAAACCAGCTTAATATCGTTACGTTAACACGTTCTACCCGGCGCGTTTAATCTAAGTTTATATACATTGCACAAGATTGTCAAGTTGTTCGTATAATGGCACTTTTCTAATTGTTTTGTTTTAGAAAGACCTATAAAAAAAAAATTTTATTTATGTTGAAAACGCCTACAACCAATATAAATTTATAATTCCCCAATCTATTTTATTTCCACGGTCCACGCCGCCAGATAAGCGCAGTGCTCGTGGACCACTAGTGTTCTACGTCGGGTAGAACGTGTTAAATGCAAAACGACCTATCAAAAAATGTAATAGCAACAGAGTTGCTATATTAGATACACATTCCTTACTTAACTTCTATTTAAATAAAAGTCACAAAATTTTGTGTGTAAGGTAAAGAGTGATGCTTTAAATTTGGTTGTAACAACACAATCTTTTTTAATAAATATAAGATCTGACCACACATTGCTATCGCTCAATGTGATAAGCAGGTTTCACCACAATCAACCCAAAGGAAAATGCAGTTCCCAGTTGGGTGTAAGAAACCGGAACGGAACGGTTAAGGGCTGTCAACCCGACACTATTCCTCGAAATTAGTTCAGCAATGTTTTCTATCACTACAACAACAACAACAATAAGTATAAACTGGATCATAGTAATAATAAATGCAAATGCATACATATGTGTGTCTGACTTCGTCAAACAATTAATTTATACATAAATTTACATATATCTTATTAATATTACTTATCTCACGCAGCATCACAAGTCAATATGGCAGCCATATTGCCAAAATTTATATAAGTATCTGGAGATATATGACGACATTGACATAGTTCAGCGAATTGAAGGACAGCGGCTACGCTGGCTAGGTCATGTTGTCCGAATGGGCGAAAACACTCCAGCTCTGAAAGTATTCGACGCAGTAGCCGCCGAAGGAAGCAGAGGAAGACCTCCACTCCGTTGGAAAGACCAAGTGGAGAAGGACCTGGCTTCGCTTGGAATCTCCAATTGGCGCCACGTAGTGAAAAGAAGAAACGACTGGCGCGCTGTTGTTAACTCGGCTATAATCGCGTAAGCGGTGTCTACGCCAATTAAGAAGAAGAAGATCTGGAGACAAACAACAGTGTCGCAATTACAGTTATTTACTTGCTCGAACATCCTCAAAAGCAACCAGCATCAAATTTCAGGGACTATTCTAAGAATCATTAATTGAACAACTTTCCAATGTTCCTTCCAGAAGGAAAAATTGAACCTTGCAAAACCGAGCCAAATATATATATATATGTATGTATATGTATCCGTAACTCGCAAAAATCTTCGTCGATATGTATGTATGCACATATTAGCGAATGTTTGAAGAACAAGCTGTTGCGGAAACGGAAGCGGAGACATCGTCGATATTTCGAACGAAAGGCGATTCGCCGTTGTAATTGCGTTTAATAAGTATTGAAAAAATTTAGGTATTAATGTTATATCTACCAAATTAAATGTATATCATTATTTAAACAACTTCTTGCACCATATTTGAATTTAATAAGATTGATTTCTATCACAATTTTATTTGAAGACAAAATTTGAAACCCTTAGGACAAGAAAGGCCTAACGCGCTAGAGAAAATACTAATAATAAAGTAAAAAAAAGATGAAAATGTTAGGAAGATGTAATAACTTTGGGAGCAGAAACTCCAAAAGCGCCAGGCCGTGGTAATACTGGCAACACAAGTAAAAACTAAACTGTGGGACAGAAAAGAAGTTAAGAAAAACAAATCCAAGGGAAAGAAAGAAATGACTCTTGACAAAAAGATCCCGGAATGTCAACCGGCGAAAAGAATGATTGTATCAATAAGAAATTTAATAATGAAGAAATTAAATAAAAAAAAAATACTGAATAAACACCTATAGGCATTATTAAAGAAATAATTTTTTTTCCAACGTCTGTCAAGTTAATCTTTAATTATTTAATAGTGGCACTATGTTTTTACTTTTATGAAAAAAAATAATTTACTGGCAATTTTTTCATGTCTCTGATTACATCTTACCCCTTGAAAATGATTATTAAATGATGGCTACTATTCACTTCCATAAAGTGGTTTATACATAGCTTGTTTTCTGAATTTGCAGCGCTCATGTCGGAAGCTACTCCTAACAGTAAAACAAGACGCTAATATGCTTTATAGAATTTAGCTTTTTATTTTTTAATAAAAAATAAGAAGTTCCTTTGTGCACACTATTAACAAGTAGTTCAGGCGATTTACTATTTTGTTTTTGTCAATTATTATTATTTGTTGCTTCAGATAATTTCATATTGTATTTTATTGAAACTCAAGGATTGTCCAAGTTAAAAACTTAATTATCACTGAATTACTGTATTTTTTTTTTTTGAAACGCATTAAACTGGTAATCGTACGCAGTTTTTGCCATTTACATATCATCGCCTAAAATGAATAGAAATAGAAACTAGTCATATTGAAATAAATGTTTTTAGGTCATAACTTGGTTATATCTGATAGCAGAAGGTTAAAATAGTGTGTTTTTGATGGTTATTTTACATTTTAAGCAACGATAGGCTCTATTAATCTATTATTACATTTAAAAATTCGACAAAAAATTAAATAAAATATTGCGGAAGTGTTATAAAACGTTAAATTAATCATTCGATGCTTTGCAGTAGTACATTGACGAAGTCGGCCATAACCTGCCATATGCCCAACGAATAGTTTCGCACGAATTTCACGGTGCAGCACGTACAAACGCATATTTTAAAGAATAAAGCCGCATACCGAACATAAATTTATTGTCAATAATAACTGTTTACACTGAATATAGATGTTTCTATTGTTTTGGAATAAATACAATATGTTTTGTACACTATCAAACAAAAAGTAAATACAAAATAAAGATTAATACTTAATCTCAATTTTCCATTTACATATTTGCAACCCTTAAAAATTTTGAGATAATTTGAACGGCATGGATATTGTGTGGCAGTTAAAAAATGTGGTCGGTTTCAGATGTTATCTATGCGGTCAGCTTTAAGATCTTTAATTCCTCCAAGAACTTAGCCTCCATTGAAATTTTATTTAGTTGATTCAACTCAAGCGTTTCACCTTGCTCTTGGCGCAACTTTAGTTTTTTAATGTCGGACAATTTTTTTGCAACGTGCCGAATTTTTTTCTCTTTTTCTGGGTTTGGTTTTTTTGATGATTGTATTTGACCTTCTTGACTGTTTGCATCTGTTTCCTTGTTCAATGGTTGCTTTGCTTTGAATTTCCGATTTTGATTATTCAAATGCTCATCATTTAAATTCGATTCATTTTTTGAATCTTTTTCGGCACTTGTTGCAGGCGTCGCATTATTTCCAACGACCATGTCTTTCTTATTTTTTGTCCTGTTTCCTTTCAAACCACCTTTTCTGCCAACTGGGAAACCTTTAAATATAAATTATATTATATATTATTATATAAAGAAAGGACTATTATTATTCATGTAATAAATGTGTAGAAACCCTTGAAAAATTTTTGATCATTTCGCGAGCTAAAATACTAATTAAAAGTATGTCAACACAATTAGCTGAGGATTAAATTAAGGATATTTGGCTGTGAAATTAGTGTTTATTTTACTTAAAAGTTTTGACCTTATTCAATTAAATTAAATTAAAAAACAAGAAGCGCCGATGTCGGGCCACAATGATATACAGCAGCCATAAAAATCGAATTACGAAATACATGTCCTTGCATGGAAAACTTTTGTATTTGCCGAAATATCTTCACACAATTTGACATGGATTATTGTCCAAGGCAACAATATAAACTCTGAAGAAATTGTTCAGATCGGACTACTATAGCGTATACATAACAATACGAACTAATTTATCAAAACAAAGATAAACTGTTTTATAACAAATGCACCTATGAAGAATATCCTAGCTTCGATGCAGCCGCTGTTAACGTGTTTTCTCGTTTTTCTTTCTTTTTTATTTTAAATATTTTGTTTTCTCATGTGGTTACAAACTATAACAGTTTTGTTCACGTAACGGTTGTTTATATCACCTAAAAATAATCGAGTTAGATATCCTAATGAAGCTTGGTACATATGTTCCTTTGGCAAAAAGATTGAAGACGAGTTGGGGGAGTCAATCACTACCACGGCTGCAAAACACCATTAAAGGAAAATCTACGAAGTTCTTAATTTATCACTAAATTAAGATATAACACTGTTATTTGACATAGGCGATTCACAGTAGCAAGGGGCATCTATTGGCAAAAATTAAAAAAAAAGTGCATTGAACGCACTCTAAGAGCTTTAATTTACATTTCTTTTGAGCACCCCAATCGACACTGTAAAATTGGATGATATCACCGCCCACTCCCCACATAACGGTTCTATTAAAAACTAATAAAAATACTCCAAAGGCACTAAATTTTACACCTGGGATGATACAAAAGGACTTCATTGGAGCCCAAGTCAAAAATGGATGAAGGGCGCGGTACGGCCCACGTTTCGATGAATAACTATACTACTGTGATCAAATTGAAGTAGAAGTTGTAGCAAGAGTATGAAATGAAAGAGTATGAAATTCGGTTATACTCGAATTAAGCCTTTCCTTACTTGTTATAACAGGGTTTGGTTTTGATCTTCGTTTACCAGTTGCAATACTTATTGCTATTTTTATTATTGATATTATTTCCAATATATGTATATGGAGTTATATATTTATTTCTAAGCACGATAAATGATAAACAAACATTGAATTTCCGTTAAAACAACAACAACAATAAACAAACAGTAGAGTATTTATTAATGACAATAATGGAATTCTCTAGGTCTTGCAAAACTCTTGCACTGTGCACCGATTTCGAAGTTTTTCAATCCGTGTAATGGCACAACGAACTACAAAAAACTATTTATAATGGCTACAATGTTTGCTGCATCAATCATAAAAATAGCTAATGAAGAGATATACTACTGTTTATCTATAGTTTCTGCCTTCTCTTGCTTGTTTGGAAAAATCTATAAGAGATATGAAAATTACCTGTTTGTGTTGAATTAACTTTAATTTGTGAACGTGGCATAAATTGTTCTGGGTCCTTTCCCTCTTTGATCATTCGAAGATGAGGAGGAGTGTATGCTTTTTTACTTGCTTCTGGTAAACTTGATTTAATTCCTTCGGGTTTTATTTTAGTTATCACGGGTTCCGCAAATTGATTTTCGGGATATTTTTGCCATTCAATTCCCAAAAGCTCTTGCCCTTGTGGCCATATAGTTTCATGCACTAATGATCCTGAATAGTGATAAACCTTAAACCTAAAAGTAAAGACAATATATAAAGAAAAGATAAATCAAATATTTTAAGGAAGTTAGTTGGTAGACAAAATAATTTACTGTCTCTGATGTACCTATGTGCATATGTATTTATTTAGTGAAATATTGATAATTTAAAATTTTATTTTTACTCTCAAATGATAAAATTTAAATCGTTTGAATGTGTAAGTAGGCCGACCAGATGGATTTGTGCGAGCTTTTGTTCAAATCGAAAAACACCAAATTTTTTTTTTAACTCATTATATGATTAATTATGTATTATACATATATTTTTCTCAATCAATACAAAAAAAATTTAAAATGTTAAATCAATAATTTTTTTAATGAATTAATTGTAATCCCGATTGTATGAGGAAGAGCACATACAGTTACGGACAATAAAATAGAATCAACCATGGTACTAATTTTCCGTTCTAAAAAAATTTATTCATTATATTTTATAATAATATACTAGATGCACATCCTCTAGGCTACTGAAAGTGTTCTGTGGTACAGAATGCCAGACCTTTGAACCTTCTCTCAGAGTTCTTCCTTATTTTTTGGTTTAACGGGTGCAATATTTTTCTTAATAGTTTTCATAAGGTTTTGATTGACTTCCTTCCTGATGATTGCTCTGGTCAAGCCATAATGCTAACACCATGATCTGAAAACCTTTTTTTTGCATGACCCGAAATATGTTTCGCGTCGCTCTTTTGTTGGAATTGCCAAAATGCAAGGCGAATTCCATATAGTATATAGGAGTATGAGCTTATTTAAAATTTTAACGTATATAAGGCGATCCACGTTTTCTTATATCCAAAAAATAAGTACCGCACCACAATATGAGAAATAGCCCGAAACCATTATATTGTCGTCACCGGGTTTGAAGGACTTAGTCGTGCAGCGGACCCACATTTCTTCGTTTTTTGGACGTCGGACTCACGTCCACATTTCATTTCCTATCATATTAATTTTGCAATCTTGCAATATTTTGATCGACTTCCTTTTTGGCGGTCGGCCTATTTTTTCAACCCTTTTTCGGAAATTTTAAGGCATCAAACACAAATTTTTGGGACATATTCAATATGTTTGCTACTTTCAGTTGCGTGTGGCCCATTCTTTGCCAATTTTGGACGTACAATCTCTCCTCCTTTGTACAATGTTTTGCTCCACCCATTTTTCTACATAACTACTAATAACGCTTTTTAAATTCAATATTTTTCGTTTATGAAACTATTTCCCTATTGATTCTATTATTTTGTCACTAAGGACGGCACTTTATTTACACTATTTAACCCATCGAGACCCTCGGGTTTTTTGTTTTTAAATGTTATTTAAATATATTTAGAGTGTAGCAAACGACTTGCGCTTCCAGGTAGCTACCTAGAATTTTATTGTCTATAGAATTCAGAAAAAATTCAAGGATATAAGAAAAAAAAAGGTTAAGAAAAAATGCAATTTTTCTCAAAATGTTAAATTTTTTGTGAACGCTATTGCCACGCCAAGCGTGAACAAGGCAGTCAATTTGATTTCAACCAAATCGAGAGGTAAGAAATTTCAAAAATGTATCTATATTGTACATATATGAGCGTAAATACAACACGTATTTCCATACAAATGTATGTAAACTAGCCTAGGCCTAGCCAAGCACCATTGGTCTCGACCAGGGTTAAATAGTGTTAACTGTAAAACTCGACAAAGCTTGTCTTTCCTTTTTTTTTAAGTGCATATGATTGCCTTTGTTATTATGCAGAAAATTTACTACATGAAAGAAAATTTTCAAAAAAAATTGTACCATTGTTTCGAAGCAAAACCCTCGATTCTATTTTATTGACAGTAACTGTATATACAGCAGACTGATAAAAATAATAATTAGTTGTATTTACATAACAAATTGAGAAAAGCACGGAAGTGATCTAGTTTACGTACCCGTTGCCTATCCGTAGTCTTGGAGCTGTTGTTGCTGTAGCAAAATACATTCCATTAGGGTTCCATTCAAAGTATGTTGTATCAGGGCATTTTATATTTGTCACGTTTTCTTTTTTCTTAATATCCCATATTTCAACGTTTCCCGGCAAATTACCAAAACCTGCTAAAGCTAGAAGTGCAAAGTAGTTAAGAAAATCTAATATTTAAAGATTAAATTACAAACACAAGTTATAGAAAATATTTTTGAAAAGGATATGATTTCCGAATGAATTAAAATAAGCACAATTCCGCGGACCCTCTCCGAAATCGAAAATAACATCACATTTCAAGTTGTAAAGTGCTGCCTTAGATGGCATAAATCCGTAAACCACAACGAATTCAGTTGCCTTTGGACTCCATTTAACGCAATGAACAGGTCCTTCTTTTGCTGTAATATCAAAATAAAAATAATATGTTATTCCCATTCGCTTAATTTTCGCAAAATGTCAGTTAGTTTGTAAGAATGTGTAGAAGTAAATTCGATCATTTGAGATTTTTTTTTATTAAATTATACCTTACCATTTTTACCATATCTTGTCCAAAAATTTCTGTCGGCAACTTGTCTTACAAAGCATTTGTTTCTGTTCGTAAAGCCTAAGATCGTCAGACACAATCTCATGTCTGTTAGATCCCCAAGTTAATTATTTTTGCACAAAAAAGATATCTAACGTAAAGAAGCTCTTTATTTTCATTTTAAATCCTGTCCAAATCATGTTTCTTTTCAAATGTATGTATGTATATAGCAATATATATATAAGCAATTAAATCTTCGACGTTGAAAAAATTATATTTTTTGCTCTAAAAAATATGTAGATCTTATTGATTTTTTCCATGAAAACAATCCTTTAAAGTTATACAGTTAACTGAGTGTTCGTACTTGTTTCTACATTCTGTGTTACTCATACGTCACGGTGTACAATATGAATACTGTACATTTGATGCATAACTTTTCCTACGTAAAACTTTTAAAATGTTTTTATGAAAAAATTATTAATACCTTTTTGTGTTAGATTATCTTTCTTTTTAAGTTGTGGTTAAAAAAGTGTATGGGAAAAGTAAAATGATTTAGACACGCTATGAATTGAGAAAATTGAAATTGAGAGGTAACGGATACTCTAATGGTTAATTACACAAAAGCGCTACCAGAGATTTCTGTTAAAGTTTCTATTTATTTGGTTTATAGTATCCGTGACTTGCTAAAAAATCTAAATTTCGACATCTTACAAAATGCTTGACGAAGCCCACGATAGAGATTTGTATGTACACATGCATTTAGTATTACACTTAAATAGCACAACTAAGCGAACTATGTTTACCCTCGCATTAGATTGAATCATAAATTCTCCGTTTTTCGAAATTAGCCTTTAAAATCAAACTGGCTGATGACCTTAATGATCTTACTGTATTAGATGTACCAAATTATAGATGTTTAAAAATATATTATAGTTTAAAAAATGAGCTGGGAAATATTTTTAAACACAATTCAAGTTTTTTTTTGAACAGTGTGATTGGAACAAAATTTAACACCATGCATAGTGGACGGTTAAAGAAAATATGTTTTAAAAAACGTATTTGATCACAACATTTTAAATTTTTTTTGTCATTCCCTCAAGTAATGTAATCAAAAGGTATTAAATTTTTTTTAAATTATCTTAGCATATTTATATATTATTCCGAAAGTACCATAGTCCTGTTTGTAAAAAAGTAAGGATATGTTCAACGTTCATACAGAGAAGGTTACACACAACTTTGAAATCACATATTTGATGACGGAGTTCATCCAAATTAGTTGGTTGCAAAAGCCTTAAAGATTTTTTCATTATCCCTGAAACAGTTAAATATTAGTTCTAAAAAGTTTTAAACAGGTAGTGTACGCAATTAATAACAATTTGCATTAAAGATGTTATGAAGAAGTTTTACATGCAAAACACTAATTTTAGACTTCCAAAATATTTCCATTTGAAACAACAATATATATTTTTGCATAACATACAAATGTTCAACAACGTTCATACAATAAAAGGTTACGACAACCCTGACGCCATTGAACCAATCGCCACACTAACAGTGGGCGAATTCCGAAATACAAAAAAAATAATATTATTCTAGTGTTTTTTTTTAAATTAATTTACGTGTTTTGTTCAATTATTTAAATTAGCGTTTCACTTTGTCAATGCATTCCAGATAATTAGCTGCTTCCAAATGTTTTGGTTACAATTTATTAAAATGATTTGATGATTATATTTTTTAATATTTTTTCTCATTGGAACATCACTTTGTTTTTCCTGATGACTTCACCAACCTGCCCTTGCTTACGTTATTAAACTATGTATACTTTGTACTCTCAAAACACTCAATCATTTCAGTTTTAAATTTTTTAAAAATACATTATAATTTATAAACCGCCATAAATTTAAATTAACTTTTACACTTTATTGCACATAAAGGAGTTAACGATCCAAAGCTTATATGTGAATCTTACCAAATTTGAAGCGAAGGTGTTTAAGTCAGTCGCAAAAGATAAGAGGAAGATTTTATACATATATACATATTTGACCGAAATAATAAATATAAGCGTTAACCGCTTCTGAAACGCACTTCCATATATCAAAAAGAGTGTAGAAATTTTATTTGATATATGTTTTTTATAAACAATACGCGTACGCTGTAAATTTACCACTTTTTCTTAAACAGAATTGACGTATTTCAAATTGTCATTCGTTAGAAATGGGATTAAGTATTACAGCCTAAACCATTTTATAACATCTTTGATACAAATCCTTATCACATGCTTAAAAAAATAAAATAACACAAACATATTTAAGAGACTATGCCAACTAACCAATTTGAACAAACTTAGTCATTAAACATAATATTTCAAAGTTATTGTAACCTGTATTCTATGAGCGTTGAAATTGTGATTTTAACTAATAACGCAAGTTAAATACAAATGTTTTATTATTCAAATTCGTCCCACTGTATCACGATGTTAGTTCTATGACTTCAACGGTTGTCATAACCTTGTATTCTATGAATGTTGATAACTGAGATATAACAATTATAATGCAAACGACAAACACGTTTCTTCATGCCTGCAAGTGAGAAAATACATAATTTACTCGAAAATGTAAAAGTATATTTCTGCTGAATTAGCAGAAGCATTTCACTAAACGGTGTAAATCGTTGAATATGGACGTACGAAAAACTACTAAATTTTTAAGCTTTCACTGCGATAATGCACTGTAAAACAGAAATAAAGTCTTGTTAACCATGCTTGCTTTACCGCTACATTTATTGAATTGGTAAATATAACGTACTTATTACCAGGACATATGATATAGGGCCGACTGAGTTTCTAGTGAGTAGGCAACAGTAATAATATGTGCTCGAACCGAAGGTCGTCCATATGAATCACTTTTATCTTGATTATTTCCAAACACCTCTGACAACCAATTCAGAATGAAAATATGTTTTTATAGATTCAATGATTTTAAGTCTCTTTGTCACAAATCTATTCTAGAAGAGTTTCACGATGAATAAATAACGTAGCCTTACCAATTATATTAGATACATATATACATAAATATATTAATTTCCAGGTAATGATATTTTACTTACATAAAGGTACAGAGCAAGAATCCCCCTTGGTCGCCATAAAATGTAATGCTTGATTTCCATAATATGATGCCCCACTTTTATCAACTTCTGTAGATGTCAATAGTAGAATCCCGGATCCACGTTTGTTCCAAAGTAAGTCAACACGATCAGCTTGGAAAAAACTTTTACAAGCAATTGCTTGGTTAGGTGAAAGCGAAGGATATTTATAAAGCTTGCACATTGACGGTCCTCCCTTACTACCGGGTGTATATACCGCAACATAAGGTGGGCAAGCTCCTGGGGACAATGACACCACCGCTCCTCTGTTACCACCAATTTTCCTTGTATAGCGGTGAAAACTCGTAATATCTCCTGATATCTCATAAAACAGTGCTTCACCTCCTATAACAATGGCAAAAAGTGACTCGTCAGACGACCATGACGGCTCCCAATCAGTAGGATTTTTCTGCACAGTAGCAAAAACCTCCAAACCAGAACTAAGTTCATATATGAACATATTAGATGAACCCTCTGGCTTGTCTTTGGTAACAGTATATAATTCCCATGTTGCTAAGTAATTTCCAAGCGGCGAAAATTTGAGGTAGAAGGCTTTTGGACGTGGCAGTGTGCATTCAATCGCCCAATCGTTGGTTTTAAGTACTTTAATTTCAGTTCCATTTGAATAAGCAAAATATCTACCATCCGCACTAAACGATATAGATCGACAATTTTTGCTGTCTTCTTTTGGAAGATTTGGTTTATACGCATATTGCAAACTCAAGTTTTCACACGACCATACTTCCACTCCAACATTAGAACGAACTAAGTTGAAATCATTGAATCAATCAGTCATAACTCAGATATGAATATCACATATATTGAGGAAATTCAATGAAATCCGGAAATTTCTTACCTGCAAGTGTTGGGCAAACAATAGAAGCACCACTGTCCAAAGCCATTGCCAAATTCTAACCTGAATAAATGTTTACACAGTGTTGCCAAGCAACTCCGATAAAATTAACAAATATGGACACATATGCCCTTAACAGGGCATCTCGGCAGGCAATTGATAATGTCTGAAAATTTGTATTGCTATTAATATTGTCACCGGATACCGCATGTATAAAAATAGCTATGTAAATTAATATCTTGATATCTCTTACTACAAATAATCTGGGAGAATTTAAATGGCGGATTCACATAGAACTTTTACTATGCCTTACTTTAAAAAAATTGGTTATACAGAAAATTTCGAATTTCAAAGAAATGTAAATCGCCCATAATATTATTTATTTTTTGAAGTTGCCCAAACTTTTTTCTTTTACTTAGTTTAATAAAAAACGTGGGTCGGCTTTGGTATACCGTCCCTGGATTCCGGAATAAAAAGGGGTATGGTCGGATAGAGGAGATTCTCCAAATCAAAAATATTTATAGTTATAGCCGCAGGAAGCTTATAGTTTTCGAGATATTCGCGTTTAAAGTTGAAAATTACCACTATAACAAATGAGTTACAAACTGTCAAATAATCAGTGTTACCAAACTAATATATCTTACAAAATAACAAAAAAATAAAAAGAAAAAAGGAAACATAATCGTTGATAAACAATAAAAAATATATGAAAAATTTAAGCGGCCTGAAGGCCGCCGACAAAAAAAGAAGCTCAACGCGAAAAAAATTTGATACACCCCGGTGTTGAACCGACCAGGGTTATTTTTTTGAAGAGCGGCCGAAGGCCGCCCACGTAAAAAGGAGTTCAACGCGAAAAAAATTTGATACACTCAGGTGTTTGACCGACCAAGATTATTTTTTTTGAAGCGCAGCTGAAGGCCGCCCACGCACAAAAGGAGTTCAACGCGAAAAAAATTTGATACACCCAGGTGTTTGACCGACCAGGATTATTTTTTTTGAAGCGCAGCCGAAGGCCGCCCACGCACAAAAGGAGTTCAACGTGAAAAAGATCTGATACACCTCGGTGTTTGACCGACCAGGTTTATTTTTTTTATAGGTTGTTGATTCTCGTATTTGGGGTATCGACCAGGGTTATTTTTTTAAAGCGCGGCCGAAGACCGCCTACGCAGAAAGGAGTACTACGCGAAAGTACTTCAGTCAGTCTAGCAGGGTTATTTTTTTAAAGCGCGGCCGGAGGCCACCAACGCAGTGTTTTTATTGTGTTTATTAAATATATATCACATATTATACATATACATATGTAAATGGAAAATGTGTTGACAGCTCAATTATAGCTTGAAAAACGTTGGAAAGTATTTTTATTTTTAATATAGAAAAAAAAAAAATCACGTGAAAATACAAACAAATAAAAATCGTTGAAAATCCTACATATTTGATGTTTAAGATCGCTCGTTTTCCTCATAATTGTAAACAATCTAACCTTTTCAACGATGAGTGTGCTAAGTGATTGCATCGGCTTTAGTATACCATTACACGATTTCGGACTTAAAAGGGGTATGGTTGGATAGAGCTTTTGGTCCAGATTAAGAGAGAGATTCCAGATTATATACATATATAATTATAGCCGCCGCAAACTTGCATTTAAAGTTGAAAATTTCGCAAATTTATTTCGCAAATTCTCGATTTATAGTAATTCTTTCTTTCATATTATGCACTTTTTATACACTTGCACTTCTCTACATTGTTTCTACATATTTACTATTCAGTAATTATTTAGATATTTATTCAAAATAAGCATTTTATACCCCTTTTCTTGATATATCATGATTTTTAACAGGCAAGGGTTATTTTTTTGAAGCGCGGCCAAAGGCCGCCAACGCAAAAAGGAGTTTGCTCGAACAAAACTTGACACACCTCGGTGTTGGCTCGGTCAGGGTAATTTTTTTTTTTTTTGAAGCGGGGCTAAAGGCCGCCAATGTAGAAGGAATTCGGACGCGGATGGACTAATGTTTACCCTGGTGTTGGATCGGCCAAGGTTATTTTTTTGAAATGCGGCCAAAAGCCGCCAACGCAAAAAGGGGTTTTACTCGAACAAAACTTGACACACCCCGGTGTTGGATCGGCCAGGTTTATTTTTTTGAAGCGCGGCCGAAGGCCGCCAACGCAGAAAGAAGTCGGACGCGAATGGTGTTGGATCGACCAAGGTTATTTGTTTGAAGCGCAAGAAGGAGTTTTGCTCGAAAAAAAACTTGGCACATCCCAGTGCTGGATCGTTGGATTTCAGAATATTCTGAAGGTGGTATTTGTTTCCTGCGTTTGAGTTTTTTATTTATTTTTATTGTTTTCAATCGTTTAGATATGATAACACTTATTATTTGACAACATGAAACACTTATGTTATTGTGCATGTTGTGAAATTTGTGTAAAAAATAAAATGCTTATTTTAAGCAAATATCGAGAAAATTAACATAAAAAATTATGTAGAAACATGTGTTATTAATACAAATTTTTGAAATTTTAATCGTGAATATTAAAAAAAATTAAATGTTAGCAACATTATTTTCAATATTCCTTCTTTGGAGAAGCTTCCCTATCCGTACATACCCCATTTATACCGAAATTCGTTTTTTTTATCCGACCGCCAAAGTTATCGGAATCGTGCCATTAAAAGTGATAATATTAGCTACATAAGTAAAATATTTCCAAAGTGGTTTTCTAAACATTTGTTCTTACGGTTGTTTGAAAGCCACGGTTTCAATAACTTCACAGTATTTTCGATAAACTTTGTTGTTTTATGTTTGCAAACAAAGATTAAAATAATCAGAATGAGTATCAGTACAAAAATTAGTTTAAGGGGTTATAATTTTGAAAAAAATCGATCGATAAATAGTTTCGGAGTAATGAGCGTATTTGTAAAGACGTCTCCAAGCGTTTGAAAGTAGGCGGAACCGTAACCCGGAATAGCAGCAAAACTTTAAATGCGTTTTTCTCGAAATGATGTTTTCAAAGTCGGTGAGAAATATTTCTCCGAAACGGCTTGACCGATTGACTTGAAATTTTCACAGGCTCTTCTTAGCTACTTTTGTCAGGTAATGATCGAAGGAATAAAGTTTCTGATAAAAATTTCGGTTTTTTAAGTCACTTTAAAGTGTAAATTTTCGTACACAAAAAGATTTTTGTCCATTCAATTTTGTCTACAATCAAAATTTTTACTATTTTTTCGATCCATTAGCTGTATTTATCTATCCTAAAACTAATCATTTTTTTATTTATGAGTTCTTAGAATACGTTAATTTCGCTAAATGTTCATATATTTGTTGTATATATTCAATAAAAAGCCTCTCCAGAAAAAAATTAATGAAAAAACACATTTTTTCGAACTTATAAGTGGATATAACCCCTTAATTTTTATCTGGTTACTAAGATTTGGATTTTGGGAAATAAGTTTTACCTTGCGGTAATGATGGTATCTGAAATAAATATCTGTTATCATTAAGGTTGGGAATATTTTTGTGTGAGCATTTGTGTTCATGAAATTATTATTTCATTTCACATTCACCAGACATCTATATATATATAATATATATATATCTGTCTAGTTTCAATGTTGCGTACCTCAAAAAAACTTCTTATCTACGTTATGATTGTTGTATGTACATAGTTTGGTTGGGTACCTGGTGGATTCAAATCGTTATATGTCGAGTTTGTGAGATTGACATTCAGAGAGATAGTGTAAAAAAGTTTTCTTATTCCTTTCGGGTTTGCGGCTGCTTCAAATATTGCTGTAGAGCATGTTCTCAAAATTTCTAACGCATATTCTCTAAATGGACGAACCCTAATTATGGTAGATGTTAATCTGTATATACTTTTTCTGAACACATTTAATAAGTCCTTAGTTCTTGTCATGTCTTATTTTGGCCATATCTGCTTCTCTATCTTGCCATCTGTTCTGGTATTACCTTTGCTTAAAATTGGTCTAGAGAGGCTCTTGGCTTGGCCAACTCGTCTGCTTTTCCGTTCTCAAAAATGTTCCTTTGACTGGAACCACCAATATGGGCAAGTGCTTTGTCAACGGAATTAATCTTCGGTTACGACAAAGCTACCAATGCCGCCTGGTTATCTGTGTACATGGTAGCTTTCTGAATTCTCCGGAACTATTCAGTAGAACTCCATAGGTTTATTCTTTGACTAGTACTTCCGATTGGGCAATGATAGCTGAGTTTAGTAGCCGCATAGAGAGAGATATCCTCGGTATATGCCCCCGTCGTTACTCAGCAGCTCTTTTTGAACACGTCGGTATTGATTGATATCAATAACTTTAAATAAAATGGAAACTAAGCCATACAAACGATGTGCTTTCTAGTAATTAAATCAACTAACCGATTGTTGACCTGTATAAAATAAAAGAATGAATATCAGTTCGGCGGACTTTAGGAATTGAAAGTCACATTAACGCGAGATGAGTGATACGAAAGCTATATTTCCGTTAATTTTTTATTTTAGAACTTTTACTGCGTCAAGAAAAAATTGTAAATAAAAACAAGTAAATAAGGGCTAAGTTCGGGTGCAACCGAACGTTTTATTCTCTTGCAACTTGAAAAAATCAAAGCTAGGGAAATACTTTAAGGTGTAAAACCAATCATAAAGAGTAAAGTCAGCCGGATGTTCGAAAATCATGATATTAGTTATATAAGGGCTAGGCCAAGTTTTCGCTCAAATTTATCTATTTTAAGCACAAAGATACACTGTTATGAGTAAAATACAAAGTGTAAACACAATGACTGCGACAGACTGCAGCAGCACGACAGTGAACTGAAAACGTCGTTGTTCATCGTACTACATGTACATTTTGAGAAGCAACAACAACACAATGGCCGGCATGTACACAAAACAACGCAGTTGTCCATTTTGTATGTACACAATTTCGTTGTGGCCATACTAATTCCTTTCACTTCAATCAAATTTTAATATTTTGTTCAAAATGAAATTATTTATGCAAAAAATAAGTAAATAGGTAAATATTTTTGCTTTAAATTATCAATTGTTATGATATAATAGATATAATAGAGCTATAATATAGCTATTTTATGCTTTTATTTGTAAAATAACGTCAAGTTTGTTAGAGCTGTGAATAGTTTTACATTTTACATATTAGTGGCATCACCACTCTACCTCCTCTTTCTATCTTCCATTCTACTGCCAACTCTACTGTCGTTGGCAAAAATAGGAGGACATTGAAGTTAGCGAGAACGACAACTGTCGGCCTGCAGTCGTGTAGTCGTGCAGCTGTCAAAATAACACTGCCCTTAAGAACGTGTGTATTTTAATATTTGACAGATGTAGTTTGCAGTCTGTCGCCGTCTATGTGTTCACCACAAGACTCTCCCATTTTCATTGAGATAACTCGCATATTGGCCGATATATGCGGTACAAGGTCACCCGGAAGTTCGAAAATCTTTATTTTAAGTACATGGGGGCTAAGGTAAGTATTGGTCCAATTCAACCTGTTTTTGACAAACAGACATACCTTTTAATAGAAGGATTATCCTTTAATTTCAGTTATATATATCACACATTGACCGGGGGTCTAAATATTCGGTACCTAGGGGCTTGAACCGTTTTTATTGGATTTAAACAATTTTTGGTCATAAGGTGTCACACTCTAAAGACATTATTCACGCAAAGTTTTATCCCGTTATATTAATTGCTTCTTGGTTTCTCTACGAGAAACTGAACGAATCAAGTGGAACTGTTTATTTTGAAGGTATTTTCAATTAATTATTCATTTCAATCGCGTCGAATTCCTTATTGCACGCAACCATCACAGCACTTAGCGTCATAAACCCCCAATTAGCTCGTAGCCTTAACTAGAAACAGCCCTGAGAGAGGACTGCCCTCGTAGCGTGGAAATTTTTGAAAGATTTTGACACAGTCCACTACACAACGCTTCTTGAGAACATCGAACAAAAGAGCTGAAAATTTTCCCTTGTCGGTTCCATGGCCACCTTATTTTCGAACAGGACGAAGAAGTCCAGACTGAACCTCAGCATTTCCGTCGATGATTTTAAAATTCCCACGATAAGCAACCTTAAAGCCATTGTCCCTAAAGTGCAGAGTCGAAACACTATTCTCAAGTCGCTAACCGGCAGCACTTGGGGGAAAAGGCAAAGAGACGTTGTTGGAAACAAACAAGGCAATCCGCCGGTCAGTTATCACATACGGCGCTCCCATATGGTCGCCTGGGTACAACAAGATGCAGATTAAGAAGCTACAGACCTGTCAGCGTACCGCACTCCGGACTACAACAAGATGTCTCCTGATGTCCCCCAAACAAACACTTACATAAAGGAGATTAACACTGGTCCGAACCCGTCGAATCAGCTCGATTCCTGGGCCTACCGTTATGTAATTTCGATGACAACTAACATCTCTCCTCCAAACAAAATTTATATGATCTTAGATTACAACAACAACAGTTTACAGCGATAACAGCGAGGACACCACGGTATAGTACCGACCAGGATAAAAAATGCCTATAAAGCAAAAGAGTCCTTGTGTGAACACAGTCTGGGAACACTTTTTAGAAAGTGGGAACACAAAATCTTTTTCATCTACTTATTTCTATATAATTTTTCCAATATTTTGAAGAGTGAGAATGAATGTATGTCAACAAAAAGAGCAATTTTGCGACATATGGATGTATACAAATGTTCTTGATTACGAAAATAATTATTTTTGCTTATCGTTTAATTATTCTCTCAACAATGCAAGCAAATAAAATATATTTGCACATACATACATACTTATCTGTACAAACATATTTAAATACATAAATATGTACGTAAGTATGTGCATGTGTATTCTACAACGTTTGTCATTGATAAAGGCAATGTTTTTCTGATCTTTTGATCATAGTATTTAGAAGTGCTGCGGTACCAAAATGGTGAAGGTGTGGTATATGGATAATAAAGAAAATGACCAACGTTTGGAGCATCATAAAAGCCCACCCGAATATTTGTCACTAGAAGATCTTCACCAGAAAACAGGCGTAGAACACTTCACTGTGAGTATTTTGTAAACATTCATATCATATGGCGAAGTTATTTAAATTGTATGGTTTTTACGTATTGTACGATAGTTATCGATACTTGTCCAACACGTTTGACGATTAGTGAGGATGTTAAAATTTGTTAATACAACTAATGTGTACATTGCAAGTAGCACGCATATGAGAAAACAATAAAATATGGATTAGTCAGGTACTTCAAAATATTCGGAAATATAACAATTAGTTTTGTACACATATGTACATATAACACTTATCATGGACTGACTACGTTCATATGAGGACTTTTTTGTCGCCCAAACCGTAATCGAGGGGACGATGAGGAAAAACGATGAGACCGTGTCACTCGTGTATGTGTCGCACGCTTTATGTTCTTGTTCATAACAGTTGGCTACCACACAATTCACAACATTTCTTTTAATTTGAAATTCTTTATATGATTGAAATGGCTTCAAATTAATACATTATGTTCGAAAATTTGAATTTTTTTATCTTTTTTCTTTTAATATGCAGATACATATGTATATAAACATTTATAATCAGGGGTGTTGTGGAATCCAAGACAGAATTGCTTAGCTGTCAGAATTGCAAACCAATTCTGATTATCAATGGTGCCACAGAATCTGATTGGATTTTCGTCTTTTCGAACATACGCAAAACCAATATTCGAACCAGCTGTTTCCTAAGATGACACAACTTGCAAATTAATACATTTGGAAGCAATCCTATTCAAGTTTTTAATGAGTTCCGAATTAAAAAAAGATTTTAAGAAATAATATTTATCGAATGAATAAAGACGTATTTGGGTGTTAAGTTACGTTTATTACGTTTTGTAAATCTTCTTTAAGGGGAGAGCCTGCTTTAGAAGCTTCAATTGTTTTTGCTAAATCTCTTTAAAAATTATCTGAGAAAATGTCCCTAAAGTTATAGATGGGAATTCGAAATATTGTCGAAGCTAGAAGGGAAATAGTGACCGACCGTCTGGCAGATACATATATGAAAACTTTGACTCGGTTTTTCATTTTAACGATTTTTCTTAATTGGCGGGCAGGATTGAAAAAAACTAAACGTATGGAATTGGGGCAAAGTTTATCACGGGTGTTGTGGAATCTGATAGTTGTCGGGATCAGAATTGAAACCGATAAAAAAAAGCAGTAGGTGTCATGAATTCAGACATTATTGGTTTGATATTCGAAACAGAATTTGTATCGGTTTTGGATATGACAGAAACCAATTTTATCGGTTTTGCTGTCAGAAACAAAGCAAGAATATAGTCGCACACAGATTTGAAATGTGAGTTAAGAAATCGAGTTATTTTATTGTTACGAATTGATTTATCTTTATTTCTATAGGTTAAAGTACGAAATGTCTTAATTATTGAGTTTTGGAAAAAATGCGGATATTTAAGTGGGGGAGCCGCTTTAGAGGCTTGATGTTTTTTTTTTTGGGAGGGAAAGAAATAATTGATTAAAGCGAAATTTCGAGGGTTTATAGTTATATATTTAAACATCACCCGAACATTTTTTGTATACGAATTCTTTGATATTGTGCCTTAGGGAAGCAATTGCCCGATGCATCTCGCGTGTGCATTTGTCGGACGGCGGAAAGTATGCAGGTCGCAATTTCTGTCGGAAACAAAAAATTTAAAGAGATTCATATTTGTTAATAACTTATGTTCAAGTTAAACTAGGAAAATTTCAAAAAATAAAATTCTAAATTTTTTAAAAAGTGGTTTTTGACCAAAAAAATGTTAGTTTATGTTGCTTAAACATATGTTAAGTTTGAACATTTTTTTCAAAATTGAATTTTCTTAATTTTTTAGTTTAAATAGAAGATAATTTAATGCCAAAGATAATAAACTTTGCCCCATTTCCACACGTTTAATTTTTTTCAATCCTGGCCGCCAATTAAGAAAAATCGTAAAAATGAAAACCCGAGTCAAAGTTTTCGCTTTCTGCCCAAGCGCTCATATATCGCTCGGTCACTATTTCCCTTCTAGCTTCGACAATATTTCGAATTCCCATCTATAAATGTTATCTCTTAAAATCTTTCCTTAATTCGGAACTCATTAAAAACTTTAATAGGACTGCCTCCAAATGTATTCATTTGCAAGTTTTGTCACATTAGTAAACATCTGTTTCGAATATTGATTTTGCGTATGTTCGAAAAGACGAAAATCCGATCAGATACTGTGACACCATTGATAATCAGAATTGGTTTGCAATTCTGACAGCTAAGCAATTCTGTCTTGGATTCCACAACACCCCTGAATATTGGAACGGATTTTTCGATAAATCGTTTACCTTGTAACTCACTCTTGAGTTCGATCACTGGATTGTTAAATAAAAGGACAACAGTTTAATGGCTTTACACTTATCTTTATTTCTAATTCTAACTACTTAACGCTTTACTATTCATTATTCAACTACAACTTCTTACTCATATTTCATTTGCTCCTTCCAATGCAGGCAGGGATAAAGGTATGCCCAACTTATTCCAGTGTGAACGCGCCTCAAAATTAGCGTTTTAATAACATTTTCCATTATGGCCAGATCGAACAAAATAATTACTTTTGGGCACTTATATTAAGAGAATCAACATTTCTAACGATTAAAAATTACTATATAGAGATCATTTAATATATGGAGCAACTATTTAAATTGTTTTATGGTATGTTAAAAAAAAATTGGCTTATGTCCTTACAATACTCAATAAAAGAATTTAAGCTTGTTAGCTCTTAATCAATAACTATTTTTAATAATTTTCCGTAAAAAATTAATACTACGATGCTTCACATCATAAAACGTTTCATCAAATACATTTAAATTTCACAAATTTATTTATTTTTCATTGTTATACATATTTTATTAGTGGTCTTGAACGATGTACAAATCCCACTGTTTACATATTTTTATTGGAAATATTTCTTTCTAGCCATTCCTCGTTTCCAATTGCTAAACGTCAAAACCTCCTGAACTTTGACAGTTGATCGAGTTCAGGAGGTTTTGTCGTTTAACAATTGCTCTCTTTCAATGAAAGATGATTTGCGGATCTCTTTATCTGTGACGGACTCTAACTAGAACTGTGTCAGCTACACAATGTGGTAGCCCTTATATAGTAGATATTTAAAAAAAACTTCGCCAGCCAAAGTCTGGTTGATTCTGGCAATTTATCGTCCATTCGTTTGATCGTCCCGATTTGCGGTACCAATTATATAGCATTTATTTCTCTTACATGGTCTCTACCCAGTTTTCGACACATCTCTTGAATTAAAGCTATTTTGGCATTCTTTTCTTGATCACGAATCAACGAATCTCATTTCGCTACTGGTTCAGCCTCTTGATTAGGATCTGGCAACTTGCTGAAATGCTTTTTGACTACCGAAAATGCCTGTTGTTCATTTTATTGGTGGGAAATGGACTATCCACATCCACGCCAATTCGCTCAAATGGCGCATCCTAATTGAACTACTTTATATGCCCATGACGCCTGGATCCTTTAGCTCCAATGCACTCATCACATTTGGTAATCCTTTTCAAAACCTGCTCAACTTTCGCTTTAAATTCTCTAAGGTTTTTGTGCGTTGACAACCGTGTTTCTGACTACGAGGACAATTGAGATTGTTGTTGCGATTTCAGCCAAAAACCTGGTCATATCTATAACTTTGGATCAGCATTGAGTCTTTTCCTTTTTATATTTTCGTTGTTTCTTCATCTAATTCCAATTGAAAAGCATAACCGGGATTGTAATTCGGCTTTTATTCTAATAGTTGCCAAACCACGTTGCTCCAGCTTCTTTTTCAATTGTGGAATCTTTAGATCGTTAAATTTACCTATTTTCGAATAATTACCTCCATGGGAATTTGTTTGACAATTCCACTTGAGCCAGTAATTGTAACGGATTTCTCGATAAATCGCTGAATGGATGGGTGTTTAGTGCTGAATTTCGCATATTTGTTTACTGTTATTATACTTGTACATGTTTGCTGTTTAATCCGGTAATATAATTTGTGCTTATGAGATTTTATACAGTTAAAAAGGCCGAAAAAAGCGATTTTTTTCTAAGAAAAGTTTTAAAATTTTTTTACCCAATTTTTTTTTTAACATATTTTGGTGTCTTTTAACTGTATTTTAGGACTTAGTATTAGTAAAAATATTTATTTGGAAAGGAACTATAGCGGATCTCGGGGACCTCCTTAAAAAAAACGTATTGCGGTGATCACTATATCTCTGAACTGGATACTCTGAAATTGAAAAACCAAACAGATTTCGTTAAAAAACAATTTTTTACCAAAATTTCGGCCTTAAATTGTTTATTAAAAAATAGTTATCGGTGAGAAAAAATCTTCGATTAATTACTAAAAAATATATTTAAGAAGCTCGTGTTAAAATTTTAGACTAATCGTTTTAGCCGTTTTCAAAAAACGCGTTGAATATTTGGTCTTGTACATACAAGTACTCTGTAACGCCTTATCAAATTTGCGTGTAACTTGGAAAATATTGACCGGAACGATATTCATTTTTTTATTTTCTGTGTGTGTTCTTAAATACATGTACATTAAAAAAATCAGTGTTAAATATAAAAAAAAAAAACAAAGTAGAAAAAACATCAAAATACCACACGAGATGAATTTGGCGAAATTCACAATTTTTATAAAGATGCTACTCCGATTTTTTTAAATATATTTAAACCGGCACTGCGCTGCCTGTGCGAGTTCGTATGAAAATGAAAATGAACACATACAGGTTTGTAGCTCTGCAGCCAATGCAAACCACTTAATGCATATTACTCTGTACTCGAGTTTACTGTAACTAGAACTGTGACTGCTGCACAATTCCTCAGTCCTTATATAGTTTGTTTCTTACCAAAACATTGCAACTCGCACAACCTAGCAATTTCGCTTTAACAATTTATCATTCTATTTTTTCTGGTATTCGTCAGCTGTTTCAGCCTCTTGGTCAGGAATTGGGTATACCTCTGTTCATTAGCTCAAATATTCCATGACTTCCAAAACATCTTAGTTTCCCAATTTACTGTTATAGTTCAATAAACTTATTTCATGAGCATTTCTTTTATGATTTTCCAGTTGCCATTTTTTTTAAGAACCAGCAGTACAAATTAAATTTGCTGCTTTGAAGTCTATTTGTTTCTGACTATAACTTAGAATATTATCCGAAAATTTATCCAGTTAATTGCGGAGAAAATCAAACTTTTTTTTATACGCTTCTTAATTGACTCTGCTTGTTTAAAGCCTAATCATAAACAGTGGCGTAGCTACAACTTCGGGCGCCCGGGGCCAAGGCTATTCTGCCGCCCCCCTTTATCCACCTACTACCTACAAGTTTCATTAGGTAGTTCGAACAATAATGAATTTTTACAAAATATCTTCGATATAAAGTATATAAAATTTAGGAACTAGAAGTCACGCAAATTCCGAAGTTCCAAAATTCTCACAATATGGTTTTTGAGGAAATTCATAGTAAATTTACAAGACATCTTATTAAAAGCCATAGAAAAAACCCATTTTTTATTTATTATACATTTCTTCAATGGGACTGGAAGCCTACAAGACGTTAACGACAGCTTTAAGAATACTACTCACTATACCTGTATCAGTTGCATCTTGTGAAAGTTCTTTTAGCAAACTTAAATTGATCAAATCTTACTTGAGATCGACCATGAGTCAGAGTGGACTGTCCAATCTTGCGATTCTCTCAATAGAATGTGAAACTGCTTCAACTTTAAATTACAATGATATGATATGTGATTTTGCAGCGATCAAAGCTAGAAAAGTGCATCTTTAAGTTCTATCAATATTTTTAAGAAAGATACATATAAGCCAAAAGATACATATAAGACCAATTCAAAGACTGAAGAGTAGTCGAGTAAAAATTTATATTTTTCATTGTTATTCAGATTATTACATTGTGAGTGTACAACACTTTATCTTTTATAAGAAACTTTGTAAAAAAAATTGTTGAAGTATTTTTCTGAATATTAAAAACAGCGAAGATCGTTTTGCCGCCCCCAAGACGTTGCGCCCGGGGCGACGGCCCCCTTCGCCCCCCTAGCTACGCCACTGATCATAAATAATAAATAAATAATATATTTAAAACTAAACAAGCTCGAGCTTGTGCTTGAATCCTTTTGCTAAAACGTTCCTCTTAAGAACGTTGCTAGATCTCTTTTTTTTCAAGCGTGTTTGATTACAATATTGTAGTAAGGCATTAGCTGATGGATTTGGATGTTCCCGTAGTTTAATTTCATATTTCTTTCTGCTGTCCTCTAATTCTTTCTTCACCATATCAATACCAAGATCTTTGTGAATGTTTTTATTTCCAATGTAGCATGGTGAACTCGTTATCACTCCAAGGATTTTTGACAGAGACCTCAGTTTAAATTTCCTGTTCTTATTTTCATTGTAGTTATTTTCCTGGATGTACATATGTATTCTCCGCGTGAGCCTTTTGCCTAAGATTTTATTCATTTTAATCAGTTTAAAAATTGTGTCTTAGTGAAAATGTGTCATGCTTACACTTTTATTCGTTTACATTTATCCTTCAATTAGCTAACCATTCTTCGGGAAAAGCTAAAAGCTCCTCCAGTACCATTGACGCTCTGATAGGACATTTATTATGACATTATTTATTAGCCCTAGTAAGGCAATAACCTTCCCGGAGTTTATCGAAGGCATGAAAATGGGTGACTAACATCTCGTAAAAACAAGGTTACAAGAAAGTGAAAAATACTTTGAGCTTATGATGAAAACTCCCGAAACTAAACGAGGCAAGCCACAATTTGGAATAAGTCAAAATATAATTAAGGAGTAATAACAATTAAATATACCTGGTGAAAAAAATATTTTCAATCAAAAAAATTACTATATACAAGTATTTGTGACAGGTTAGTTTACACCAAATTTTGTAAAAAAAAATGTTAAAGATAAAAATAATAAACCAAAAACTGGGATATATTAATTTTCCACATAAATTTTGAGATTATTTGAAAAAGGTGTTGAAACAAAAGTTGTAGCTTTTTTCATTACCTATAACTTTGCCTAATAACTTCTATAAAACTCATTATTCCATCAGAAATCAAGATAAACTTAAAAGAAGAGCTTGAGTTGCCTCGCGAATGTAGAGTGCCCCATGAGCAATTTCGTTCTGGATACTGTAGCACGGTAAACTCCTTATGAAACAAACTCTGTTATATGAAATTTCTTTTAATCCGACACCGTAGAAACAGCATGTTTCCTGGGGTTCCGTTAGATGACTTCAATATCAATTAACGTGCGCCTTGCCAACCAAACAGGGTCTGGCTTCGGATGATTTATAGTTGGCATAATTCAAAATAGCATGGTCGAAAGATTTGAAGATCACTATCAGTTTAATACATCATATATTCTTATCTTGCTTTAAATCTTTGAATTTGTCATAATACTTGTAATAAATAATAATAACTTGATACTGGAAATACAATAATAATGGTAGGAAACAAATAATTTTTTATTAAAAAAAAATGAATAACCGATGGTTTGTTTTTACTAAAACTGTTTGGGGATTGTTAAAGTTATCAACCGATAGTCAAAACATTGTTATTTTTCTACGGAACATTTGGCCTTAAGTGAATAATCCAAATTATAAGATGCCGCAAGTTGTCGCGACAGGTCGAGCACTGGAGTTGATGACATACAAGTATGTTCGAAAGTAAACAACTATCTTTTTCGAACTTTTCGAAGAAAAGAGGCGACTCTTAGTGAACCTCCTGTTACATGATATCAATGACAATAATATTTACTATTTAAGTAGTAGGTATATTCACTTTAAATTATCGAAATTTATTATTAGAATGTTTATTGTAAAGGATAGTTTTAATTAACTTATAATGCTTATTTACGAATTATTGAATTTCTTTCAGATAAATGCGGACAGTTATGAAGACGATGAATTGCTGACTGCTATTCGTAAGGAACGGAATTACTCATATGAAGATGAAGTAAGTATAAATTGAATTTAGCAATATACATATATGTATGTTATTTATAGTTTTATCTAAAAGTCTCATCAGTCCTGCTCTTTTTGACATATCTGTTGTTGTTGTTGTGGTGACAGAAAACATTGCTCATTTAATTTCGATGAATTGTGCCGATTTGGCATTTGATATAAAAATGTTTGAATAGGGGCACGGTGAAAATAGATATTTGAATGTATGTATATATCTTTTAACTATTAAGCGTATGTTACACAGATTCAGGAACCAATATTAAATTTTTTTTCACTCTTGTTCCATTATATTTTGTGTTTCATTCACGCCATTGTAAATTTTCGAAAATGTTGTTACGTTATTTTGTATTTTAGGTGACGATATATATCTTAATTTGAATTTTATTTATACCACTTTGTATACTTTCGATTAGCGGAATATTGTGGGCATACCAATTGTCTGATTTCGCTCAACTATAATACCAATATAGTGCCAAGAAACACGCTTACCAAGTTCTTAGATATCTTAATTTTTAGTTAAGTTGGCGCTTGCACAGACGGACGGACAGACAGTCACCCGGTATTCAACTCCACTTGTTATATACGTATATAGTAAAAGCTCTAGTAGCTTTTTATTTATATTAGCGCTACCAAAAATAAATTCATTATTTTTTCATTAAATTGAAGGTTTTATTTGATTGATACGAAGCATGAACCGATTTAAGTAAACTATGCATTGTTTTGTTTGATAACTTGTTGGCATTTTGATCGTATAAGTTTCTTTCGAGCCACTATCGATGGGTGACAGCCTGGTTCTGGGGCGGTTATAGATGCTTCCCTGACAATCCAACACATATCAAAACCATCTTTATCGGCAATCTTGCCTTGAAAACCCGCCGGCTTGCCCCATTTCGACCACGATCGTTTTCGCATAACGTTGTCATAAGGGACTAATTTTGCTGATGAACCCTTTAGCTTGTAAAATGGTTACTGGCGTTAAAAAATTAATCGCTTATGACAAAATAACACTAGTAACCATCAGCTGGTAAAATGGTTCATCAGGAATTCGCAGTTGGAACTCGAAATCAGATTATTAAAGCCATCTAGAAAAATAATGAGTTTATTTTCATTAAATCTTATACATATATTGTACATATGTATGGTATATATAATTTTTTTATCTATCCCCGTTATTTTTGAGTGTTACATTGCTAAATATTGTTGCGAGAGTATAATTATTTAACAAATTATTGTAAAAAAACACATACCCTGTTTCTAAAACTATTCTTATAAATTAAATGAAAAATATGGTTTAAATTTAATTTCTGCTGATTTCAATAATAATATGAAAATTGATTCAAGTGAGCACGCATCTTAACTGTAAGCTAATACGGTATTGTAACGGATTTTTCGATTAACCATCTACCTTGAAATTCAATTTAGAGGTCGATCACTGGATTGTTTAAAGTTAAAAGAAGTCACAATTTAGTGGATATACACTTATTTTATTTATTTATAATTCCAACAAATTAGAACTGTGTCTGCTGTACAATCCAGCAGTCCTTATATAATATATTGTTAACAAAACTTCGCCAATGGCAATCCACAGCTAGCCCAATAATACCTTTGCTTTAATTTTTCCATTTGGACCGTTGTGCAATTCGCTGAGAACTTCAGGAATTCTAACCATCGAATAGTTCAAAAAAGTGCTCGTGAGTTTTGTCCGTCTTCCCTTTTCTATACTTGATACAAGCAGCCGCACACCAACTTTAAACTGCTCCGTTCTGCCCAATATTCTTTTGAGACTGAACTTTCTGCAGCGAATTCTTCACTCATTGTAAATTTGTTCGACTCCACCATTACTCCTTGCGCTCCGCATGCGCTTTTAACGCAGCCAAAAATGTGTCTATGTTCATAACCTCTGATGCACTTTGAGTCTCTCCGTTTCCTTCAATCTTCGTTGTCACTTGCTCGAATTCCAATTGAAAGATATATTCCTCAAAATTAGTGTTTTTGCTTTTATGGTCTCTCGCAACCCTAATTATAATTCAGTTTTTAATCCATTTATCGCTAAGCCGCGTTTCTTCAGCTCCTTTTTCAGTTGTGAAATCCTTTGATCATTGACCTTACTCATTTTTAAACAATTCTTTCTTTAGGAATTTGTTTGCCAATCCCTCTTCAGAAACCAATTGTATCAAAAACAATAAAATCATTATTGACGTCAGAGGAAGAAACAAAACCATCCCCAGAACCTTTTGCTATCAAAATGTTTTCTGGTCTCTGTTTGTATTAGCTTCTTTATTCGAATAATCTGCTTATTCATTAAAACTGATGAATATTTTATTCAAAAGGAATCACATTCTTTTAATAAGTACTTTAAAATTAATAAAAGGAAATTTTTGTTAATATATATTTTTTTTAATTGTACACAGATAACTTGCTCTAAATCGTGCTTACCAGACTTTGAAAATAAGCTGAAGTCGTTCTACACCGAGCATTTACATACGGATGAAGAAATTCGACTGGTTTTGGATGGTTCTGGATATTTCGATGTCAGAGAGTAAGTACACAGCATAATTCACATTGCACTTCCAAAAGAAAATGCAAGACAAACATTATTATTATTATTATTATTCAGATTTCTGGGAATATTTGAAGACATTTGGATTTATTTCCACTAAAAACAGCCACTGCCAGTTTTTCGTCATAAAATCGTCCCTTGATTCCACTTACTCTAACTGTCTGCCAAAACTCCCGGCGCTTTTTCAGTACTCTTTCGCGAAAGCATAATGCACTTGCCTTTTGGCTCTTTTTTAATTTTCTTAAAATCACCCACTTTGTAAAAAATTACGAGTTTCCCGTTGTTCTAGTATTTTTGGCCGCACTGGACGGGCCGAAATACAAAAACAGCTGTATGTTTGTTATTTTTTTTATTACTCTTTGAAAGAAAAAAAGTGTTTTTCCAACAATTCGACCGATTTCAGTGTATGTTTTCCTTTCTTCGAAAAGTTTAATCATTATTTCCCTTTCAAACGAGTTTTTATTTTAGGCGAGATTCGATATTTTAAATTTAATAAGAAACTGAATTGAAAAAAATATTTTGATTTTCCTTTCTTTTACGAAAGCAAGTAAAATTATAACTTTCTAACATCTTTACATTTGCTTAGAGATTCCGCGTCGGTGCTAACGCTAAGCGCTGAAAAACCAGCCGCCAGTGCATTTATTTAGGTACGCCAGTGAGGCGTAAAGTAAATCAAATTAATACAAAGGAAATTATATGCAAAACGAGTTACTTTATTAACAATACTTACATCCATTTGTACCACCGTTAAACATCTCGCGTCAAGAAATTTTTCTGAAAAATTTTCTAGTTGCACCTATAACGGAAATTGCCTATGAGCTTGTGGGTAAATAACGAGTTTTCCCAAAAAAAGGTGCGAATTACGGTGGGCCGGTGGGTAACGACAGGTAACCCACATACAAGGGGTAAAATCGGGTCAAAACTTCTCTTAGCCCCATATACCTTATATAAGGATTTTCGAACGTCACGTTGACTTTTTTCGGAGTCTCATATACTCAATACAAAGAAGTATTTGTTCGAATTACAAAAAAAAAAAATATTCAAAAACTAGCTATGGGGTAATAATAGAAGACATGCTCTTTACTATATTAGATAAAGTATGTATGTATGTGTTATATATGTACATACCTATGATTATATACTGTAGGTCCATTGACATTTTTTATTTTTATTTTTTAGTGCAAAAGATGATTGGATTCGTATCGCTGTTAGTAAGGGAGACTTAATAATCATACCAGCCGGCATATATCATCGATTTACCTTGGACATAGAGGTAATAACAACTTTTATAAAATATAATTTAAATTTTTTCTTTTTTAATCTCTTTAGAACTATCTTAGAAAATAGATCAAGCTTTTTATGAAGAGAATAATTATTACAGTTTGCAAATTTCAGCAAAGTGATTACGGCAAAAGATATTACTGTAACATTGTATTACTATTTTGTTCCTAATATATATTATTTTGAAATGTATTGAAAAGTAAAACGTTTTCAAAAAGATGTAATTTGAACTATGTATATATGTACATATCTGCATTCTATACGGGTATACCATATAATCAACTGCCACAGTATTTGCGTTCTTGTTTCATGACAATAACCAAGGTTAAGGTTCAAGTTGGTTTTCATCGAAATCATCTAACGGTAAGGGCAGGAAATGTGCTCTTTCGACGGAGTCGGGACCATAGGGAGAGGGGTGTTAGGTGAGAAGCGGCATGCAAAGAGGTAGTTAGAGTAATTCGGGGACTCATTAAAGGATGGACATACAATTTGGTATGTCGGTGTCGATTCTGGATAAGAGGGATATTAATTTACTACAGTATACAGATCAAAGTTGCGCAAGGGTCACTTTAGATTCTCGGCGCAACTTGAGCTTTTCGTCTGCTATTTATGTAGTTGAAATTGCACGATTGCAGTATTTTGACACTTCTGAAGCTTCTTCGATCGTTGTTTCACTACATCTAGGCAACTGCATCAATGCAGCGTAGTTGATGCCCGGCCGGCCGATTGCCTTGTATTTGGCCAACAATGTTTCTTTGTATTTCTCCCAGGTGCTACCGGCCAGTGACTTAAGGATGAAGGTGAATGACTTGAGGACTGTGAATTTAGTGGCAGTCAGATAGTTCATGGCTTACCTCTTCAGCCCTGGAGAGAGCGTAGCTTATAGTTGTCCTCTTACAGGGTAATGATTGGGATTGGGCACAGGATGTGCTTGACTCAGGTAGTGAGTGAACAAACGGAGTAACAACAATGTCTTCACTACTGGGGAAATAATAATTACGTTTCAGTAGATGGATCAGTTTTCCAACTATCCGGGGTATTTGAAGAGTAGTCAGCGACAGGTTGAAGACCTTGGTTAGGTAACTTACCACCGTCAAGCCTAGATTCTATAGCATCAACATTTTAATTCTTTCTGGTTCGAAGATTAGATTAGGTTATGATATTTATCAGACCACTCCTAATGATTATAATATTAAGCGATCTATTACTGTTGCTCATTATTCTGGAGAAAGCTTTGTCATTCATTGGTCAGAGTGTCAAATCATCTGTCTGTTCGGTCGTTTGACAAGCATGAATGCCAAAGATCGTGGTGCGCGTTAAAGTCACCTAGTACCAAACGGTTCTCACCACGAAGTAGTGCACCTATGTTTCGGCGATATCTTGTTGGGCAACATGTAACGGGGGATGTATATATTGAATATAACTATACGATATAGCTATTGGTGAGACGGCACTGTGTTCTATTACACTCCGCCATTATCTGTCGCGATCTACGTATAACGTTGGCAAAAATCTAATGATCTGAGCGGCTATTTAATCCTGGACCGATCATATCGATTCCCTGCCCATAAATGCAACTATCTTCTCGATCTTACTCTGGAGCTCGTTGTAGTTAAATTGTAGATCTTGGGAGTGAGGAAGTCAAATGTAGGTCGTGGTTGTTGCAACTGTAGAAATCGCAGGGGCGGTTGTTGCACTGTGGTGTTGTTGGTCGACGCGTCTGAAGGTTTTACAACGTAAGACAACCTAACCCAAACTCTTAAGGCCTGAGCAGGTCTTAGTATGGCTCCATATATTACATGTATGGCCGCTAGCAGAAGTGGAGTTAGGATGGAGCCTTTTAGCGCAAACGCAACAAAAAATTTCTTGGAGACGGAGTTGGATTCAATGTCAGCACGGATCAGGAGGATGCAGGTATTGGAAAATCAACGGTTATTTTTTAAGCCGAACAAACTAATACCGCCTTACAAAAAAGAGTTATAAGCAAAAAATAATAATAATCTGGGTATTTGTGCCGTGCATTTTGGAGTATTACTTTTTTTTATTTGTTTTTGTTCCTTTGCAGAGTACGTATAGATATGGTAACACTTATTACTTGTTAGAATGCAATATTTTGTAAATATTTCGAATTTAATTACGATTTAAAACTTTTTTTACGATAGTTTATAGAGGAGAATCAAATATCGTAAAAATTATAAGTTTCTTTAAGTTTAAGTATATATATATTCTTAATATGGAGAGCCTCCTCTATCTGCCTATTTTCAATTTAGGGATGCTTTTTAAAATTTACCCAAAAAAAAGCAATAACATCAAACTAACATTTGAATATATGTTACTTATTACTTTTTGCAGAACTATATCAAGGCAAAACGATATTTTGTGGGTGAACCTATTTGGCTACCTTACAATCGACCATCTGATAATATGGAGTGTCGTCAAAAATATTTAAGTCATCAAGCAAACGGATTTTTACCAATTACTAATTCTAATTAAATTGTTACATCACTATGTTTATATTAAATCAAATAAATCTTCTTTTCGGATAGACCTTCGGGCAGTTAGCTTGTGTACTTACTTATTACCAGCTAGATTGGTGACCTTTGACGAAACCTAAGGCAAGTATTTAATTTTTTTCAAAAACGAACAACACAATCACCATCACCACGTAGATTGCAAGACGACCAGCCAATTTACTATCATAGTCACATTGCTTATGCTAAATCGCACAACCGCACTCCACACCCTAGTTAGAATTTGGTTGAAACTAACGCCTATGTCACATCCCATTTAGCAGCATACCACTTTCACCAACGATTACCGCCACAAGCGGTGCCGGCCACACCATTGGTAACCATCCCACCGACACCTCATCGCCACCAATCAGCATTGAATCCGCTAACATCGAGGTAATAATCATGCACTCATCTTTCATATGCCGAATACGACTGAATTTTGGTTGAAGTTTTGAAATTCGGTATTTTGGTATTAAGGGTATCAACTCTGTGTCAGTGCAGTTAACTCAAATATCAAAAAATTTTAACTGCCAACAAGCAGTTGTATTTAACATTAATGAACTTAATAAGGAAAAGTATTAATAAAAATGGAAAACGGGTAAAAAAAAACTATTTTATTTATAATTTTTAAATCGGTTCATATGTATGTACAAGTCCACAGAAAGGTTAAAAACTTGTTGAGCTTGGGGAGTACGAAATAATCTTCAACTTGAAAACATTAATATAAAAAAAAGAAGTATGAAGTGTTTCGAATAAAAAGAGTCGATACAATTTACTACTACTTTAGTCATTGGTGTGTTATCCACAGCACTCAGGTGAATAACAAACAATAGATATCGTAGGTTCCTTCAGCCCAAAAGAAATAGAGATTTCGTGGAAACGCTCCTTCATCTCATTTAGCAAAAAACCGAAGTCATTCCTCATTTAAACGAAAATAACTTATGGATCTGCAAAAAAAAAAAAAATATTTTAAAGCAATTTTTGATATTTAACTAAAATTTGATTTTTCGTTTGTAAAATTTCAGCTTTTTTCGACCCCAGCATCGTGATACTTTGCACAGTTAGTAATTTCTTCTGTGACCATATTTTTAAATAAACACTAAGAACAGTGTTTTGGAATGTTAGAAACATTTTTCTACTGCTTTTTATTTCAGCAATCCTAAATCGCCATATAAGCAAATTAGTTTGAGCGTCTGTTTATCTTATATATAAAAATGAATCGCCTTTTTTTGTATGTCCGCGCATTACGCGCGAACCACAGCATAGAAAGAAGTGAAAACTTGCACTGGGACTCCTTTAGTCTTGGAGATGGTCCTAACGGCGGCCTTTTTTGTAAAATCACTCTCGATTTTGCAACTTATGTATGTCTATATTTATAACTCAAGAACAGCTGAACCGATTCGGCTGAAAATTGGTGTTGATTCATAAACAAAAAAATATTTGTTTGAAAACATAAGAAAACAAAATTCATGTAAGAATCATTTGAACATTTTTCTACTAAAACAAGAAAAAACGTTAACTTCGGCTGCTCCGAAGCTAATATACCCTTCACAGGTGTATTTCTTTTAGACCCTATGTGTTCAGTTTGTATGGAAGCTATATGCTATACTAATCCGATCTGAACAATTTTTTCGGAGATTATATTATTTCCATGTCAAATGCCAAAGTTTTCCCATACAAGCATTTGATTCCGATCATTCAGTTTGTATGGAAGCTATATGGAGATTTGGAGATTACATTGTTGCCTTAGAAAAAATCTATAATAAACTTCGTGAATATATCTTGTCAAATGCAAAAGTTTTCCATACCAGCATTTGATTCCGATCATTCAGTTTGTATGGCAGCTATATGCTATAGTAAGCCGATCTGAACAATTTTTTCCGATATTACATTGTTTCTATGAGCAATATCTCACACCAAATTTCGTGAAGATTCGTTGTCAAATGTGAAAGTTTTCCATACAAGAACTTGATTCCGATCGTTCAAAAATGATATATGTTATAGTGGTTCGATATCGTATATATACAGACAGACAGACGGACGGACATAGCTAAATCGACTCAGCTCAACATACTGATCATTTATATATATAAATGAATATATGTACATACATATATCCTTCTGTGTCCTTTCTAGTCCTTTTTAGCCGTTTTCCATTTTTATTAATACTTTTCCTTATTAAATTCATTAATGTTGAATACAACTGCTTGTTGGCAGTTAAATTTTTTTGATATTTGAGTTAACCGCACTGACACAGAGTTGATACCCTTAATACAAAAATACCGAATTTCAAAACTTCAATCAAAATTCAGTCAGGTCTTAAATACAGTAGTTGCCACTTTCGTCTGGCTTTTCGGTTCATCTCTATTTATTTCAAGTGGATATTTCTAATCTCTCATCCTTCTCTCTAATGGAAGTACTGCGAGGATGGAGTCATGTGTAGAAGTTCACGCAAGTGAGGAAAGTTCTCTGATCGCCATTCACTAGGGAGTGGCCAGAAACGATTCTTTTACATATGGCTCAAGCAGCTCATGACTTTCGGTTTTAGACCAAGTATCCTCTGGGTAGCCTAAGGACATCCGTTCGAAGGCGAGCGAATTATAACTTACACAGCGTTGTGCGCTGGGTTTGGGACACGCCACGTAAAAAACGCCCCTAATGAAAAGATACCAACTGCCTCGGATGAGAGACCCCCATTTTGATGACGACCACAGCAAACGAAACAAGGATTATGATTTGAGGGCATGCACCTCGAATGTCCGGTTCCTTAATGGGGAAGGTGCCGCTGCCCAGCTGGTTGATGTCATCGCGAAAATAAAGGCTGACATCACCGCCGTCCAAGAAATGCGTTGGACGAGACAAGGACTGAGACGAGTAGGTCCTTGTGGCATTTACTACAGTGGTCATATAAAGGAGTGCAAATTTGGTGTGAAATTCATGGTGGGAGAGAGACTCTGTCGCCGAGTAGTGTCATTCACTCCAGTGGATGAACGTCTAGCCACAATCCGCATAAAAGCGAAGTTCTTTAACACATCGCTGATTTGCGCCCACGCCCATACGGAGGAGGAGGACGATGTGGCCAAAGATGCTTTCTATGAGCGCTTGGAGTGCCCCTATGAGAGCTACCGAAACCATTGGTTTCCGGAAAACGCAAAAGAACAGTTGGTACGACGAGGAATGCCGTGTCGCAGCGGAGAGAAAACAGACCGCCTACTTCGCAACGTTATGATCGACCACAACACGTGCGAGATGGGATAGATACTGAGAGTTGAAGAGGGAAGTGATACCATTTTCCATTGGAATTTAAGTGTCCTCTGCCTAATCCACAAAAAGGAGACCCCACAATCTGTGCCAAGTACCGTGGGATAGCCTCCTCAACATCGCATATAAGGTTCCATCGAGCGTATTGTGTGAAAGATTAAAGCCCAACGTCAACAAACTGATTGGACCTTATCAGTGTGGCTTTAGACCTGGCAAATCAACAACTGACCAGATATTCACCATTCGCTAAAACTTGGAAAAGAGCCGTGAAAAGAGAATCGACAGGCGCCTTTGACAGCACGAAAAGGAGCTGACTTTATGCCGCGATGTCTAAATTTGGTACCTGTGTAAACTGACGTTGAGAAACACTAAAAGCTCCGTCAGGACCTCTCCGAGCCGTTCGATACCAAACGAAGTTTCAGACAAGGTGACTATCTTTCGTGTGACTTCTTTAACCTCTCTGGAGAAAATAATTCGAACTAAACCTAGAAGGTACAATCTTCTATAAGAGTGTACAGCTGCCGGCGTATGCTGATGATATTGACATTATTGGCCTTAACACCAGCGCCGTTAGTTCTGCTTTCTCCAGATTGGATAAGGCAGCGAAGCAAAAGGGTCTGTGGTGAACGAGGGCAAGACTAAATATCTCCTGTCATCAAACAAACAGTCGTCGCACTCGCGACTAGGTACCCACGTCACTGTTGGCAGTTATAACTTCGAAGTTGTCTATTTAGGAACCAGTATCAACACCAACAACAACGTCAGCCTGGAAATCCAACGCAGGATTGCTCTTGCCAACAGGTGCTACTTCGGACTAAGTTGGCAATTGAGAAGTAAAGTCCTCTCTCGACGAACAAAAGCCAAACTCTATAAGTCACTCATTATTCCCGTCCTGCTATATGGTGCAGAGGCATGGACGATGACAATAATTGATGAGCCGACGTTGCGAGTTTTCGAGAGAAAAGTTCTGCGAAAGATTTATGGTCCTTTATGCTTATCGCATTCGATGAAACGATGAGCTGTATGAGATATACGACGACATTGACATAGTTCAGCGAATTAAAAGACAGCGGCTACGCTGGCTAGGTCATGTTGTCCGGATGGATGAAAACACTCCAGCTCTGAAAGTATTCGACGCAGTACCCGCCGGGGGAAGCAGATGAAGAGGAAGACCTCCACTCCGTTAGAAGGAGCAGGTGGAGAAGGACCTAGCTTCGCTTGGAATCTCCAATTGGCGCCATCTTGCGAAAAAAATACGGGCACGCTGTTGTTAATTCGACTATAACCACGTAAGCGATTTCCAATCCAATAAAGAAGAAGGAAGTGCTGCGACTTGCAGCATGTTGGAATAACTGGGTAAACTTAAAAAAAAAAAATGTAAAAAATAGAGAAATGATCTGAGTTAACATCAAGGCTGTCCTGTATTTGAAAATTTTGTAATGGAATTTGTCTTGTAATAAAGAAGTCTATTAGATAGGTAATTTTTTCAGGCTCAGAAGGCCTATGGGTTAATTTGCCAGAGGAAACAGGATCAAGCAGTTGCTTCAATAGTTTTTAATAGTTCTTTGCCCTAAGTGGTTGTCAGGCGTGATCCCTACAATTTGTGTTTTGCATTACAACTGTTATTTATGTAAGTTTATAGTCTTTTTATATTGCTCGTATTTTATAACGTGCCTTAGGCTGTAAACGACACTTATTGGAAGTTTAATTTTGAATGCTGTTCCTTCTTCCTCGCTACAAGTATTTTTTTTTTTTTAATAAATTGTTAAAGATACTTCGTTCATTATTTTTTAATTATTAATTAACAACTTATAAACAAAAAAACAGAAATGTAAACAGAAAATGTTAATGAATAGAGAACTGAGAATGTTTAACTAAATCAAAAGCATTTGTTTTAACATTTCTTAACTTGCATTATTTTTATATTAATTAACAACTATAAACAAAAATAAGCACATTTTATATCACAGCATTTTTTATTTCAAGCAGTGTACTTTTTACTAAAAACAAGATAAATGATTTATTTAAAACTTGTTTAATACTTAGTGTGGTATCCGTTAGCTAAACTAAAAGCTAAAATACAGCTTTTAGTCTAGCTGGCATGAACTCAACTAATTTTTTTGTACTTTCTGCTCCAATTATATTCCACTCTTCAAAAATAGTACTTTTTAGATGTTTCTTTTTATTTTGCGGTTTTTACGGATGTTATTTTCTAACAAAGACCATAAATTCAGGATCGGGTTCATATCGGGTGACTGGGCCGGTGGATGCATTAGATCCATATTAGCCAGTTCTGGAGTATTGACGATTTGTGTTTAGGATCGATGTCCTGATTATTTCGGAAATTTTGACGTATCATAAGTTTCTCGGCGCTTTGGATTACATTTTCTTTTAATATATTAAGGTATAATGTTATGTCCATAACACTCTCATCAAAGACCAAATTTCCAACGCCGGCTGCAACGTACATTGGCATTCTATAACATTGACCCGACCATGTTTAACAGTTGGCCTAATGTTACATCTCTGAAGCTCAGTATTGGATTTCCGCCATACGTAAGTCATTCCATCTGAGCCGATAAGGTTGAATTTCGACTTGTCAGCAAAAATTACAGTGTCCCAGAAGTTATAATCCCTGGTTTCCAGCTGCCTGGTTTCCTACAACTCGGCTTAGTTAGTTTTTCTTTTGCTAATGAATTCGCGCTTCTCGACCATTGAAGTCATACGCACGTAGTACACTACCTACTGTTACAGCACAAAATGATTTCTGTAGCTACTCCTGAATCTCTGTAGTTAGCTTGGGTTTTCTTTAATCTTACGCACAATTAAATGCTCGTCACGTGCATTGAACTGTGGAGAGTTCAAAAGTGAAAGGTAATATATTATTTCCATCATAAGTGACACTCCGCGAAGAAAAGGATTTTGAGTTGCTAGTACAAAATTATAAATTATTCTATCCATTTTATTTTTATGAACCTTGCTTATTAAATTTTTTAAATTTAATTTTTTGTTATTCCCTTATTATACATATGTATGTATAAATGTTCTTTCCATAATTTAATTCCTTTTATTTCTTTTTATACTCTTGCAACCTGTTGCTATAGGGTATTAGAGTTTTGTTCATCTAGATCTAATCGAGATAGATATAGAGTTATGTACATATATATAAATGATCAGGGTGATAAGAAAAGTTGAAATCCAATTGACTGGCTCTGCGTCCGTCCATCCGTGCAAGCTGTAACTTGACTAAAAATGAGATATCTCGATGAAACTTGTTATGCATGTTCCTTAGAAAAAAATATTGAGTTCGTAGTTCTAATCACCTAATTAAGATATAAAGCTGTAATTTGGCATAGACAGCAGTAGCAAGGTTCATGTGTGGATAAAAAGTTTTGAAAAAGTGAGCGGGCTTTTAATGTGTATATCACCTAAGCCACTTTTTGCTAAGCTCGAATATTATGAGAACTACCGACAGTGTGAAAATTGATGAAATCGGAAGATAATCCCGCTCACTCCTCAGATAACGGTATTGTTAATAAATCAATAACTAATTACTCCAGAAACATTAAATTTTACCTCCGAGATGGTATGAGAGTGCTTTATGAGAGCCGGTATGAAACTTGCACGATGGGCGTAGCACCGCCCTGTTATTGGTGAAATCCCATATCTTGGGACCCCACCCACCGATTTCGACTAAATTTAGTACGTACAATTTTTTCACATTCCTATATCACAGTGTGAAAATCTGCGAAATCAGACTACAACCACGCCTACTTCCCATATAACAATTTAATATTTCATCTGATTCTCTCACTTTTCAGTACACAAATCAAGATGTAATTAATATATCGGAAAATTTTGCAGTAATAATTCTCTTAAATTATGCTACCTTTTGACCAAAAAATATCCAAATCCAAGCAAAATTGCTCAAGACCCTTGGCACAGACTATGTGGTCATTGTGTGAGATATACAATTGAAATTGAGACAGAATCCTTTCCTGACAATAGTAATTCTGGGTATCAAAAATAGCTTGAATCGGGTCAATACTTCCCTGAGCCCCCATATACTTAATAAAAAGATTTTCGAACAACTTGGTGACTTTATGCTGGATATATCAGCCAATATTTAAGTAATCTAAATGAAAATTTTAGAACGTATTTTACTCATGACAGTATATCATTGTGCCTAAAATGGATACAATTGGCGAAAACTTTCCCTTAGCCGCCATATAACCATTATCAGGATTTTCAAACATCCCGCTGATTTTGTATAATGACCACGTATAATGATTTTGGTTTTTCTAACAAATCTTATGCCGAATATATTCTTTTAAGGTGGTGAAAATTGTCCTCGGCCCGAATCGTGTTGTCCGATTTCGTCCTTAACGTATTGAGATAAACCTCGTAACGTGTCGAGTAGTCGGATCGCCGAACCAGCAGTCCAACAACTCGTTTTTCTGTCTTCCTTTTCACAAAATTTTCGCTAATGTTTGTGCGCTTCGGCTACGCAGCACTTAGAGCGTGATGCATAGTTCATTTTTATGTTGGTCTCACTTTTTACTTAAAAGGAATTACCATGAATGCCGTAGAATATTATGTATAATACCCACTATTAATATTTTCAAAGAAATACTTAGGTCCGAAATTCCCTAATCCATCAGAATGTTGTCCGATTTCGTCCATTTTCACAATGTGTCATATGAATATAAAAAGAATGCCACGTACTATATTTTGTCGAAATCGGTTTGTCAAGTCCCGAGATATGGTTTTTCACCAAAAAGTAGGCGGTGGCGTATTCAGTTATTGATTTATCGCCCTTTTAATAGTTTTTAACAGTATCGTTATATGGGGAGTAAGCGGGGTTATCTTCCGATTTCATCAATTTTCTCATGTTGTCTCTATATAATAATTGAATAAAACGTTCCAATGACATTTGAATTCACAATTTGTTTTAACAAAAATTGTTTCTATGCAAATAAGAACATGAAATAAATTTAAATCAACAAGTATGTAAATATACGCATTTATTTGTAAATCTTTCTCTTTAAAGTATCAAGCTCAAGAGTTTTAATCCGTAACTTCCCAGCTGTCTCTCCTTTAAAGCGATTAATGGGGTCATTCCGTGTAATGATTTCAAAAAATCGACTTTTTTTACATAAATCCATCATAGAAAGTGATGGTTAAGTAATTTTCCGCAATTGAATGCAGTTGGAAAGTTAGAGGTGTGAAAAAGTAAGGTCTTTAGAGCGCGACGCCTACACACCTGAATTTTCAAAACCAAATTGTTTAAACTGGCATCCACGATTTCTCGAAAACGGTTCTATTGATTGTTTTAAATTTTTCAGTTTAATCTTTTTTTATAAAAAATAATCGCAAAAAATTCTTACGTCTGGAGCGATAAATCTCGCAAATTAAGAAAAATAGTTTTACTTTACAAATTTTATAATTACAGCCAAACTCTTAATTAATATTTCGTAAATGTTTGAAAACTCTTCGGTTTTTTATTTCATCATAAAAATTTTCGAAAATACCTTTCATACACGGCTGTCACACGGGATGACCTCCTAATTTATCAAGCTTTTTATTAATATTGGCTTGCGTGATCACCCACTATGGATGATGAGTTTATCCCTCTTAATTACAGATCTCGTCAAGATTTCCTGATCGCAATTTAGGAAATGAATACCATAATCCTGTGTGGTCTTTGTTACCTTCAATAAAGAAGTTACGAAAGTTGGCATTAAATTAGTTTGTTGGTCAAAATGTAATTTTTTCTCTCCCATTTCCCTGACAGTGATATAGTATATGATAGATATGCGGGGAAAAACTTACTACTAGACTAAAGTAATTGAGAACGAATTAAATTTGGCCATTGGATCCTGGAATGAAAGCGGGGCAGTAAAAATTGCGGTAAAATCAATGAAGTAACATCTATTTCGAGTGATTGGTATGTGGGAACTGTATTTTGAACAACTCTTATGCAGCTATGTTATTTTTGTTCAGTATTACCCAACATTCATTCGACCGAATAGACCCGTCAAGTACGCATTGAAGAAAATATAGCAATCGTAGCTGAGAGTGTACACGAAGACCGTGAAGAGTCACTTCAGCGCTGTTCGCAGCAACTCTGACCGACGTAGTATAAACGACTTGGAGCATTTTACGTCGAGATCTTAAATCGAAAGCGTACAAAATACAGCTTTTGCAAGAACTGAAGCCTCTCGAACTTCTCGTTTTCGAGGTAAATTTGGTACACCGATGAGACTGGCTTAATGGATATGTAAATATGTAAACAAGCTGCCATTTCTTCCAGAAAAACGACGGTTTGATGTGGTTTGTGGGCCGGTGGAATCATCGGTCCATATTTCTTCAAAAATGATACCGGTAAGAACGTAACCGTCAATGCCACTTCCGCCACATCGCATCAGTCATGGAATTTATTGAGAGAACACTTCGGTGAGCGAAATAATATCCAAAAAATAAATGGCAAGGAATGTTCTTTCGAATGATAATAAACATCCCCATTTAATTTGAAGTTTCTGTTTTTTTTTTTTTCTTTAGAAAAGTAAGGAACCTCGAAATGGATCAACCCTTTATGACGCCTAACCGAGGTGGAGTATGGATGGAGTCTTTTGGCGCAAACGCAGTAGAAAAATTCGTCCGGTCTCGGGTTGAGCTCAATGCTAGCAAAAATCAAAAGGATACAAAGCAACCTTGCTTTGAGATGTTGCTACAAGTATGACAAACTTCTCTTACCACTTACCGTTAGACAATTTGTGAGATATTTTATATTCATCAAAGTTATTACATATAGGAACCTATTCTTTTTTAACTTGCTTCTCGTCATGTATGTACCAAATTTCAGCAGGTTATCTCAATTTTTTACTCCTTAACTATTTCGATTTGTTTAAGTGTTGTTGATAACCGCTAAGATTCAATTATGAAAGGTTGTATCTATAGCAGAAAAACCAATCAACCAATGAAAATGTGTTTTTTGAGTGATAATTGAATACGAATAGACAACCATTGTACTCTCTAAAACACCTTGATAGAATAT
>NC_065923.1:51028247-51056671 GCF_024586455.1 Bactrocera neohumeralis
CTAAATTTCCATCCCAACACACACGCCATAAACTTATTAGACAACAGTGAAGACACACGACGACGTCAAAAACTGCATCCTCTAGACCTGCCCTTTAGATCGTAAGAACTAATTAAGTAGTTAATGCAAAAATAATCATACGATACATTTACTGATCACCCTTACTTTAAGGCCAAATTGCACTTAATGCATCAATGTGAATTATATCAGTCAATTACATTTACTTATTGTTTCACGACAGATTGTAAATAAAGATATGCAATATAAAAAAAAAATAAAGCATTTCGGTTGTTAATAAAGCATTGCTTTTCGGAGGAAAATACTGTTGAATTTGGGCTCAGGGAAATCCACCGTTGAAAAGATATTTGCCAAGCTGGAAACAGGCGAATTGAGCACCGAGGACAAAGATGCTCTAAAGATTCGAAAGCAATGTGCAAAGTGGGTGCCTCGCAAGTTCATAATCCAATAAATACAACGAATAAATGATTCTGAGAAGTACACTCAGTCCTTTTTTTACGCGATCTCTTTTTACGCTATTTCACTTTAACGCGGTTATTTTTGCAGCGCAAATTCCTGTTTTTACGCGAATTGCTCAGTTTAACGCGATTGCTTTTTTTCGTTTTTTGCTTGTTTACATATTTTTACGCGTAATAATTTTTGAATATGTCGGCGCACTCAGGCCGCGAGCACTAAAGGGTAAAGATCTAAAACATTTACGTGTTCACTGGATGGCCAATAAAAAAGCCTGGGTAATTGAAAATATATTCCAAGAATATATTCCAGAAATGCTTTGTACCAAAAGTTAAAAGTTATTTGGAAAAGAAGAAACAGCCCTTTAAAGCTCTTTTAATAATTGACAATGCACCAGGCCATCCGTTGATTGAACGTCCTAATGTAAATATCATTTTCCTCCCACCGAATACTACATCAATTATCCAACCGATGGATCAAGGTATTATTGCGACTTTTTAAATGTACTACCTCAAAAAAACTTTTCAGTTCATTATGGAAAAACTGGAGGAAAATCCTGAATTGGACTTCACCGATCCTTGGAAAAATTTTTCTATCAAGTATTGCATCTTGTACGCGTCAAAAGCAATTTCTGAAATAAGGCAACATACGTTAAACGCATGCTGGAAATCTGTTTGGCCAGAATGTGTTAAAAGTGGTATGTCCGTAACAAGCCATTCAACTAATTATTCAGATATCATTGATTTAGCACGTTCCGCGGGAGGAGAAATTCTTGCAGATATGACGAGATAAGATATTGACGAGATTCTTCTAGACCGAGAGCTCGGTAATGACGATTTGATTGAAATAGCTACGGATGTAATCCATTCGGAAAATGGCAGCGACACCGAGATAGACGAGCATCCGATTAAAGCAGAGACGATTAAGCAAGGTCTTAAACTTACAGCAGAATTGGAAAATTATTTTGTAGCAAATGATACTGCAAACTCAGTCGGGGATGCTAAGTCAATCAGAACATCAATCCATAGTTCTTACTATTGATTCTGATACAAATTCTAGTGATATCAGTGCCGGCCATTAAAATAAGCGGCTAAGAATAATTTCCACTACGGATAATGACAGTGATTAAACAGCATTCAACGGTTTTTTCAATAAATCTATGTACCTATTTTCTATTTTATTCTCTTTTATATATGGTTTTGTTTGTATTTTATTTTGATATGAATGAATAAATCATAAATCTGAAATTTAGGCTTTCTTGCTTATTGTTTTTGAATATTTTTGTATATTTTTGTTATACGCGATATTTATATTCAGGACAATTCGTCAGTTAATATTAGGCTTAACCATTTTGCGATGGTAGCGGGAACCAATAATCGTAAAAAGGACAGTGTGGTTGTTACTGCGCGGTTTGTACGGATGATCAAAATCAAGCAGAAGATAGATGCCAGGATTGCCATATTGCATATATAAATGATCAGGATGACGAGGAAAGTTTAAATCTGATTACAGCCTGTCTTGCCTGTACCAATCCGTCTATCCATCCAAATTTAGTCATCTAGTCAAATTTATGATATGTGATCTACGCCATTAAGCTAAAACCTATAAAAAATTACCATAACTAAAGCACTAAAATAAGAGATAAAAGTAAAAGGGTGTGGCCCCACCTTTAATGTATACATCTTAAGCCACTAAAGCTACAACAACAAAATTTGTTCAGCGAAAATATTATGAAAACTCTTTCAAATAAATTCTTAACGTGGATGGAAATCGGAAGATAACTCCACGCTACATAGGGGATTTGCTACCTGTTCAGAACTACCCAAGAAGCATAATAATTCAATAACTAATTACATGAAGACATTAAATTTTACACTCCGGTGCATGAAGGCGCTTTATTGGGAACCAGTGCGAAATTGGACCCGATCCGACTCACCGATTTCGACGAAATTTGTTTACATACCCATTTTTCATATTCCTATGTCCCCAATTGTGAAAATATTCGAAATTGAACTACGATTACGCCTGCTTTTACATATAACACAATTCTAAATTCCGTTGATTCTTTCTTTCCAAATTTCACAAATCAAGTAATTAATATAAAAGTACTAGCTTGTTGCATACGTTGACACAAATGAAGTGCATGTGTTTTGAAATGAAGAAAGTTGAATTTACATTGGAAATATCAATAACAGCCGAAGGTACTGGCAATCGTCGTTTTCGGGTGGATTATGTAAACTCGTCTAAGTTGGTTGAAGACACTAATACGTAACTATTTCTTCGTCTGATGCATTTCCATGTATAATATCAAGAGCATTTCCGAATAGAAACCAATGTGCTCGCAAACGAATCACCAGCCACAAGTTGAGGAAAAAAACACAAATCAATGGTTTTGTTATTGGTGTTTCATATGAGTGTGCTGCTATATTCTCTGGGTTTTGAAAAACCTCTTTAGCCATTCTCCAAATGAACTGCGAGACGCACAACAGTCGAAAAACGTTCATGAATTATAAGCGAAATACCACCACAAAGCGCTTTATTGCAATTCGTATCGACCAAGTATCGTTCCAAGACCAATATTGATATGAGTTTTGAATGTAGATTGAACAACAGTGGAGATTATAAACTGCGATCCGCACCAAGTTGGCATCCCGCTTCGATATTCACTACTCTAAATTTACATGTATGGTTAATCCTGATGAGCTGCTACAGTTGCAAACAGTGGATAGTGTTTCGTCCATTTATTGTCAGACATACAAACCGAAGTGGGATTGTGGTGTCGCGAGATCGCGAACCATATTGGTTTTCATCACTTCGTTTAATACTGGATCTTTCTCATCGAAATTTCGCAGAAACCAATTTCATGGTGAAGATCTTTGTTTGTACGTCTAAGTTTGGTGACATTGTTAGAAGCAAGAAAATCAACTGAAAATAAATTGATCTCATATTTTTCTGTTTAGCCATGTATGCAAATTGTAATATTGTGTAGTCAGCAAAAGTTACAAGATCGAGCACAAAGATTGGTTAACATGCCGTGATTAATAAACACTTATTAGCAAAAACTTCTTAGCCCAAGAAACAAAGGAGACTTTATCAAAGCTTAATAAAGTTATGAAAACAGATTACTGATTTTTTTAATTGAATGACGTTGACATTTAGAATTGCTGTTACGTTCTACGACTATTGCCATGTTTTAAATATGCAATAAATAAACACCATCAGCTGAAAGAAGTTTGTTTCTTAATATTTTTTCCACCAGAGACCTTGTACCTGCGTATTTATTAGAAAACTACAAACAAGAAGTCAGCAAATCGGTTCAGCCATTCATATTGATGCCGTAACACAACGCATTCATTGTCCTGCGTGAGAAGTATGTCGGCTGAAATGAAAAAAAAGTTAGTTGCGTTGTTAAAAATCATTATTTTTCGATTTTTCTGAAATTTTCAATATCACGCGGACGATAGCAACATTTTTGGTTTCTATTCGGTGTGTAAATGCCAGAAGATGGGAACTCAGGAAGCCATGCAATCATAGTTACGATAATTTGGCTAATTGGCATAAACTGATTCGGCGTTGGTTCATATTTCGTTGGTAATTGACAAAGGGGAGGTGGAACTGTCGGAAAATTCAATTTCACCCAAACTACAATATCAAGCATTGTGAGTTTTGAATGTGAATTAGACAATAGTGGCGAATATAAATTTTTGATCATATGTTACGTCCGGCTTCGATGACCTGCTCTCAGTTGAATGGTAAATGTCATGCCATTGTCGACTGATGAGCTACAACGATGAGTGGATATCCATCATTTCCAGTTTGCGTTTTCCGAAAGAAAACCGTGGATAGTATTTCGTGCATTTATTGCAGAGTGGGATTGTGGTGTCGAGATGCACCATATTGGTTTCATCACTTCGTAGAATAATGAATCTTTCTCGCGGAACATAAAATGATTTCATCAATTTGATCTGGTGTAACTTTTTATCCACCATTCAAGAAAAGAATGTGTGCGTGCGACAAACCTCGTTTTTTGCAACTCAGCAGAGTACATCCAGCATCGGCTGCACCCATACTTGTATATACGCACGTTCTTCTTCTTTAACCATTGACGTAGACACCGCTTACGCGGTGCCAGCCGGAGATTAACAACAGCGCGCCAGTCGTTTCTTCTTTTCCTTCGTGGCGCGGTGGATATTCCAAGCGTAGCCAGGTCCTTCTCCGCGGTCGGCCTTCCAGCGGGTTGAAGGTCTTCCTCTTCTCTGCTTCCCCCGGAAGGCACTCGAACACTCTCAGAGCTGGAGTATTTTTTCATCATCCGGACAACATGACCACCAGCCAGCGTATGCAATATTTCAATTACGCTGAACTATGTCAATGTCGTCGTATATCATACCAGCTCATCGTTCATCAGATACGATATTCGCATGTGTCTGGAGACCATAAAATCTTACGCGGGCTTTTCTCTCGGCTCGCAGCATCGACTCATCGATTGCTGTCATCGCCCAAAGCCTCTGCACCATATAGCAGGACGGGAATTATAGGTGACAGTGTAGGGTTAACTTTTATTAAATCAGGAGAAGGGACTTCACTTGTTCTGCCTACTCAGTCCGAAGTAGCACCTATGTTGTGGAGATAATCTGCATTTAGTTCAGAGGCTGACATTGTTAATTGGTGTTTACATGGTTTCCAGACGGGCAGAAATTATCACTGGCAAAGATTATGACTGTCAACAGTGACGGCGAAGCCGTCGCGGTGTGACGACTGTTTGTTTTTGATGACAGGGAATATTTCATTTTACCCTCGTTCACTGCAGACCGTGCTTAACGGCGCCGGTGTTGGGCCGATGATATCAATATCATCGGCCACGCCAACAACTGTACGCTCTTATATGAAGATGGTACCTTCTGTTTAGTTCTGCAGCTCGAACTATTTTTGCTCCCGAAGGCAGATTGGAGAAGTCGCACTGTAGTGTACCAGAGCCTCGTTTGGTATCAGGCAAACGGCTCGGAGAGGTCGCTTCCGATCACAACGGAGCTTTTGGTGTTACTCAACGTCAGTTTACAGCCGTATTAGTTTCGCGGGGATACCAAATTCGAACATCGCGGCACTTAAACAACATCTTTTCGTGCCTGTCAGGCGCTTTGGAGGCTCGACGAAGAGAGGTGGAAGAGGGTGGTGTGTGTCGATTCTTCTGCCACCTGGTCTTTTCTGGAATTTGGCGCATGGTGAATATCTGGTCAGTTGTTGATTTTCCAGGTCTAAAGCCGCACTGATAAGGTCCAATCAGTTTGTTGACGGTGGGCTTTAATCTTTCACATAATACGCTAGATAGAACCTTATATACACGATGTTGAGCTAATCCACAGTAGTTAGCTGGGTGTAGGGTCTTCTTTTTTTATAAATTGGGCATATATAGGATGGGTCATGTGGCAAGTTCCGCAGAGTGAGAAAGTTCTCTGATCGCCATTCACTTGGAGTGGCCAGAAACAGTTCTTTTACACATAGCTCAAGCAGCTCACTACTTCCGGTCTTTGACCAAGTATCTTCTGGGTAGCCTAGAACATCCGTTCCGAAGGCGGCACTGTGTGAGCACCGAAACGCCACGCCCTGCGTAGGGTTGTGCCTTTGAGTTTTGAGACCGCCACGTGTCTTTGTTTGCTTTAGAATAAAGTCCATCAAATATCATGGCATTGTTTGAAAAATCTTGCTGTATTGTCGTGATGATCGCTTGCTGATTGACGGCAATCATAATTCCCCACACATATGTCATCGAATCCTGGGAGTCTCATGTATGTAGTTCTGTGTTGAAGTACGTTGATGGCAAAAGAGCAAACCGATATTAACACCGATGTCTTCCGTTGCCTGCCAATTTCAATCTGTAATTGATCACTTCGTTTGAAACGCCACACATAAGTTTTCACTGAACAATTTTCAATAATTTTTTCTTTAGCAAATAAGCCGGAATAAAAAAGCAAGCGACCGAAATTGAAAGGTTTAAATAATTACAAAGAACAAAATATTGAAAAAACAAAACAAAACGGATTGTGAAGAGTCCTTTTGGGCTCAATTTTCGACATTTCCTTATGAAAAAGTATATGGTGATTTTGTTTATATCAGCCTTTTCAGATCACAGCTTCTGATTTAATGAAGATTGGTTCCGCCGTTCTCGTGCGTTAGCGTTACTAACAAAAACGAAGCAATCTTTTTTACCATATGTACGCCTGCTTGTATGTATGTATATACAAATAAAAAAACGTTTGTATGGGAAAAGAAAAGAGGAAGCTGTTTAAAGGTTTCCGTAACTTTCGTGAAAATTTTTTCTTATAAGAACCTTCTCCTAATGATAACCGATACAACAAAAAAACAATCAGCCAAATCGGATTTTAGCCATTCGCACGTGATGCCGTGAAACGCGAAAAACGGTTTTCATTTTTTGTATATAAGGTAAAACTTTGAACGAGATAATGCCTTTAGTGTATGCACCTTATGAACTAAAAATTGTTCAAATCTAAACAAAACTGTTCAACCCCTAGGTACCGTATATATATGGTTACAGTATCTAGCTGACTTTTGACTAGAAAAACATCTGACAATGTTATCAGGATATACAAATAAGTTCAGAGGAGATTCATTTCCCAACAATAGTAACTTTGTGTCTCAAAAATGGGTTGAATTTGGTCAATACTTCCCTGAACTCCCATATAGCTAATCTGTCGAACTTGCAGGTGACTTTATGTCGCATAATCGCCCATTATTTGATTTATTTCAATGAAAATTACGGAGCATGTTTTACTCATAACAGTGCATCTTTGTACCTAAAATAGATATAATTAGGCGAAAACTTGACTTAGCCCCCAAATAACTAATATCAGGATTTTCGAACATCCGGCTGACTTTACTCCATATGATTGGTATATATAAAAATAACGTCTTACGTTGTTTGTCCGCGATGGACTCCTAAACTACTAAACCGATTTTAGTAAAATTTAGCACATTGTGTCCAGTTCGAACCAACTTAGAAGATAAGATAGTAAAAACAATTCATAAATAACAAATACAGCGAGAACTCTATTAAGTGGACGCTCTATCAAGCAGACATCTCTTTTAAGTATGCACATTGTTCATGTGTTTTACAATCTATTAAAAGGACAACTTTATTAACTGGACAGAATGGCTGGTAACCAGACATTGAGAAAAAAGCCTTAAATATTTGTATGAACATATTTAAAATTAAACCTCGAGTACAATACCTTGGATTCTTATACCGACAAAAACGTGTTCGCCTTTATTCGTAAATAAAATTTTCACTGTATTGAATAGTTTATTATATGAATACCACAGCAAAGCGTGGCCGGATCCACTAGTATAGTATATGTCTTTATAAAATTGCTTAGATTCCAATACTCTGGTAGGTGTTTTACATCTTAAGAAGTTTCTCTTTGATTTTTGAAAGTTGCACAAGTATAAAATGTTCAGTTGCACCCGAATTAAGGTCTTTCTTACTTCTTTTGGTTCTGTTTTTATACCGCGCCCGTTTTGTTTTTGATGGTTGTAATTGTTCTTCCCTTTTTGGTTTTGCCACACCTCTTTGTTTTATTTAACTGAACACCTGTTTGTTTTTTGTTTTAGTTCCCGTCACAACACAAAAGTTTTTTTATTTTTTATTCTTTAAATGTTAAAATTTCATCTTGTTATGGCATTCAGATTTTATTTATTTTTAATTGTATTTTTAACGTATTTTAAAATCAACTTTAATCGTGAAACGGAGCAATGGGATCACCAGTTGCGTATGTTGCCATATCGAGAGTCATGGTAGAAGGAGGGCAGTCTCCCTCATATGTTTGTAAGTATTGGTGTAGGTGTTGAAGAGTACAGTGTTGTTCCTGTGTTGAAATGGTGTGTTGATATGATAGTGGTGTGCCTTGGAGAAAAAGCTTAGCTTATCTAGACAAACGTGCAACAAATTAAAAAGAATATTTTTCGAGTTACAGCCTTCTAAAGTGTAGCTGTCAATAGTCATTTTAGTCAATAATTTTTTTAAAGGCGATTTATCAAAACTATATTTTTTTCCAATTTGCTGCAGCAGTAACTCGAAGACAAATCATCCAATCGCTTTGTAATAGCAACAAGTTGTTAACGAGTATAATAATTTTGTTCACCCAGTGGTTGTTTGTTGGGAGATGTCAAATTGAGCAATGGGCACGGCTCACCGCTAGGTAAAATTGTTTTCTCAGGAACTAATTGACCAATATAATCTAACTTGCTATATACAAGTATAATATAAACTCAACCAAAGAGGGTAAATTTAATATATTTCGTATGTAAGGAAAGAGTCAACCAAATGAGCGGATGTCATTATACATATGAGGGATAGAGAAGGTTTAATTTCATTAAAATATGGAAAGAAAGGGTTATTGGGACTAGGAAAAGTGTGGACTGATTGCTGTAAGCTCTGCCTTGATTCAGTTATACTCGCGAACATATTTCCATATTTTGTGAAAATAACTCATATACTGACGATATATTTGACATACATATGTAAGTCTGATAGAATCGGTTTTCAACTAGAATATGGGGGCGATGATATTGATAGGAAAAGATGTTCTCTGAATTCAAAGATGTTTGAAATTCAGATACCTTGCAGATTGGCCGATATTAATGGTCATAGTCAAAAGAGTATATGATTGATAGAATATGATTGCCTTGAAATATATCGACCCCATTTTATACATTTTTAGCACAAGAACACACCGTAATTGGAAAGAGGCGACAAGGGCATAATTATTATCCATGAATTTAAATCATGCATTTATCTTACATATAGACCGATATTTTCGATAAAAAGACCGGCATTAGGTACATATATTCGATATCTGAGGGCATGAAAAGTTATGAACCGATTTTAAAAATCTGTAGACTTTACTATGCCTTAAAGGTATTATTTCTGGAAATTTTTAAGCAATAAATTTAAAGAACAAAAATAGGCTAAGTAGTTTCTGAGGTATGGGATTGTGGTCGGAGCTAAGGTCATTTTTGAAACTCTTTCATGGGGTATACCCTCTGTAGAGAAAAACACTTATCGTGTTTGAATTTCAAGCTAATGAAAATTTTTTTTTTTCGATTAATTTTGTTGACTACAATAAACTCATCATCCCCGTCCTGCTATATGGTGCAGAGGCATGGATGATGACAATATCTGATGAGCCGGCGTTACGAGTTTTCGATAGAAAGGTTTTGCGGAAGATTCATGGTATTTCGCAAAGGCGAATGGATGAAACCACTCAAGCTCTGAGAGTATTCGACGCAGTGGCCACTGGGGAAGCCGAGGAAGAGCGGAACTCCCTCTCCTTGGGTGGAGAAGGACCTGGCTACACTACGTGAGGAAATTTTAAAATACTATTAGAGGTTTCATATAGTCTGAAAAAGTTATAAGTTATAACGAACCGAAAACATAGTGTTGAAAATTGTAATTGCGTAAACTCAATTTTGTATGTATTTTTGAAAAACCTGGTATTTTGCATTGAATATTCATATTTAAAGTAATGTGCTCAATATCTTTAATTTCTTTAATAAATTTGTTTAGATGCGTTGATGTTTTACGAAGAACATTTATAGAAACAAAAACTTCTTTTTCGGAGGACATAACTTCGACAGAATGAACTTCCTCAGATGTATCTTCAATCGAAAGTACTGCCGAAATTATGTTTTCATTATAAGGTTCCCCATAGCAAGACAAGCTGTCATCAATATGGGTATATAGCTTGTAAAAGTTTCGTGAAGAGACTCATCGCTGTTGATACAATCCATTTCATAGATGCCATCTGCTTCACCTGTTTCAATAAATTTGCAAGTAAAGATATACAGAGAAGGATTAAAATTATTTAAAATAAGTTTAATTAAATTGCCTAGTCACCTTTTTGAAAATATTTGCTAAGGATTCAAGTTTTACCATCCACCATGTGAGTTTAATCAGTTGGATTGCTGTGTATAAGTTGATTGATTTTGAAAAATCATCCACTGTCATTCCTTGCTAAATAGCAAAAAATCAACAAATTGTGTGGGATTCAACGTGAAACATTTTTTTTACAGATACATGCCCAAGGAATATTGAATGTATGCAAGTAATGGCCACAGTTGCCTCAAACTCACGATAGGTCGCATGACGATCTTGCAATATAAGTTTACGCACAGCATCAATAGTTAAAACCCTTATTGATCTTCATGGCCAATAGCTTTGCTTTTTAACGGACCATATTTCCAGATACTGACCACATTTGGTTAAACCAAATGGTTACAGCCCGATCAATTTCTATTGATTTGCGGCACCGGTTGCGTTTTTTATTTAAATTTACTGAAGTGATCTTAGTTGACAAATTTTCCTTTATGCGAAGTATTCCATTTATAGTGTTAAACGTTTTATGACAAAAATTGTTGGCTTTATTAACCATGGAATGTTTATAAGCAAAATGTTTAAATCGAAAAAACGTGTACATGCTTTAAATGACGAACAAACGAGACCAAAAATTTTAGTTTTTATAACCAGGGAATACTGTATATTTAATTATCATCGATCTCTTGGTACAAAGGCATTATAGGAATTGAACTTGCCGAATTTTTATCGAACTGCTTTATATTTTCTACAGCCGTTTGAACGATGAAAAGGCCAAAATGCTAATACTTTTAAATGCAAATGTTAAAAACATGTTTTAGTTATATAAGTTTAGTCGTTATAAGAAGCATTTAGAAATTGCACCTGCTTAAGGAAATTTTATACTCTTGCAACCTGTTGCTACATAGTATAATCCTTTAGGTATTTCCCTGTAAGAGTATTAAATGTTTGGTTGTACGCGAACTTAGCCCTTCCTTACTTGTTACAAGTATATTGATAACAGACACTATTTACGAAAAGTTGTATTTTGAAAACTTCTTTGGTGCTTGATTTTTATATGATAAAAAGAAAGAATAGAGGATGGAGTCATGTGTAGAAGTTCTCGCAAGCGAGGAAACTTCCCTGACCGCCATTAACTTGGGAGTGGCCAGAAACGATTCTTTTACATATGGTCCAAGCTGCTCACGACTTTCGGTCCTAGCCCAAGTATCCTCTGTTTAGCCAAAGAACATTCCGTTGTGCGCTGGGTTTGGGACACGCCATGTAAAAACACCCCTAATGAAAAGAAACAAAAAGCCTCGGAAGAGAGCCCCCCCTTTTGATGACGACCATGGCAAACGAAATAAGGACTACGATTTAAGGGCATGCTCCTGGAATGTCCGGTCCCTTAATTGGGAAGGTGCCGCTGCCCAGCTGGTTGATGTCCTCGTTAGTGTGAAGGCTGACTTCGCCGCCGTAAAAGAAATGCGATGGACAGGACACGGACTTAGGCGAGTAGGTTCTTGTGGCATTTACTACAGTGGTCAAATAAAGGAGCGCAAGTTTGGTGTGGAATTCGTGGTGGGAGAGAGACTCCGTCGCCGAGTTCTATCATTCACCCCGGTGAATGAACGTCTAGCCACAATCCGCAACAAAGCGAAGCTCTTTAACATATCGCTGATTTGCGGCCACGCTCCGACGGAAGAGAAGGATGATGTGACCAAAGATGCCTTCTATGAGCCCTTGGACTGCACTTATGAGAGCTGCCCCCGCCACGATGTCAAAATCGTGCTTGGCGACTTTTACGCCAGGGTGGGCAAAGAAGGTATCTTTGGCACTGCAAGAATATGTATGTATTTAATAGAAACAATATACTATTTGCATTTTTATACTCTTGCAGCAAGTTGCTAAAGAGTATAATAATACTGTTCATAAACAAGTCATGGAGTTATATATACATAAGTATATAATGACCAGAATGACGAGACGAGTTGCGTTCCGAGTGACTGTCCATCCGTCCGTCCAACCGTGCAAGCGTAACTTGAGTAAAAATTGAAATATCTTGATGAAACCTTCTACATGTGTTGCTTTTTACCTAAGAGGGGTTGGTATTGCAGATTGAATGCCATAATAATAGAATGAAGCGTGGCCCCGCAATCTAATAGGCCTGATGTACTTGTCTTCTAAACCGCTAGAGCTATAATAATTTAATTTTTTCAGAACAAATCTTTTCAGCACCTCTGCCCACAGCACGAAGATAGTTGAATTCGTGTTACAATCCCTCACATTCTCTATAAAATGATTCTGTTAGAAAAAACTCTACAATTCAAGAACCAATCAATCTATCTGTGTAAAATTTTGCACGAATAGTAACATAATGATAGTCACATAATGATGAAAAATTGTCTAAATCGCTTTACAACTATTCAATCCCCCAGATACAAGATGTGTGGATCCCAATTCATATTCGTGAGAAATATTATGGAAATTCGTTGAGAATGCTTTTCTGTCAACAACATAGCCGCCATATAATAAATAAAAATAGTTTCGAAAGATTTTTTTTAACTGCCCAAGACCCCATAAAACTAATATACGTATCCAGTTAACTTTATTATTCTTTACAGGCGTTGAAACCGCTTACGCGGTTATAGCCGAGTTAACAACGGCTCGCCAGTTGTTTCTCTATTTTGCTATGTGACGCCAATTGGATATTCCAACGGAGCCAGATCCTTCTCCACCTGGTCCTTCCAAAGGAGTGGAGGTCTTCCTCTTCCTCTGCTTCCACCGGCGGGTACTGTGTTGAATACTTTCAGAGCTGGAGTGTTTTCGTCCATTCGTACAACATGACCTGTCTCTTAATTCGCTGAATGTCAATGTGGTCATACATCTCCTACAGCTCATCGTTCCATCGAATGTGATATTCGCCGTGGCCAATGCGCAAAGGACCATAAATCTTTCGCAGAATTTTTCTCTCGAAAACTCGTAACGTCGTCCATGCCTCTGCACCATATAGCAGGACGGGAATAATTAGTGACTTATAGAGTTTGGTTTTTGTTCGTCGAGAGAGGACTTTACTTCTCAATTGCCTACTCAGCCAGCCAGTTAACTTTACTCCTTATGGTAATGCCAAAAATAGATAGAATCGGGTCAATACTAACCCTATCTCCCATTTACCTATTATAATATAAGATTTTAAAATTTCTGGCTGGCTTTATACCATAGATATTGGTCGATACATAAAAAATCTTAGCAAAATTAACGGAACATATAAAATTTTTATATATTTATAAAACTGTTCGAAAATATATTATCAAGTATAATTGAGTAATGTCCAAATTTGTCTATCAGCCAGGACGTTTCTGACCCCAATATACCCTATATATCGGGTGATTTTTTAAGAGCTTGATAACTTTTTTTAAAAAAAAAACGCATAAAATTTGCAAAATCTCATCAGTTCTTTATTTGAAACGTTAGATTGGTTCATGACATTTACTTTTTGAAGATATTTAAATGTTGACCGCGGCTGCGTCTTAGGTGGTCCATTCGGAAAGTCCAATTTTGGGCAACTTTTTCGAGCATTTCGGCCGGAATAGCCCGAATTTCTTCGGAAATGTTGTTTTCCAAAGCTGGAATAGTTGCTGTAGACTTTAGACTTGACGTAGCCCCACAAAAAATAGTCTAAAGGCGTTAAATCGCATGATCTTGGTGGCCAACTTACGGGTCCATTTCTTGAGATGAATTGTTCTCCGAAGTTTTCCCTCAAATGGCCATAGAATCGCGAGCTGTGTGGCATGTAGCGCCATCTTGTTGAAACCACATGTCAACCAAGTTCAGTTCTTCCATTTTTGGCAACAAAAAGTTTGTTAGCATCGAACGATAGCGATCGCCATTCACCGTAACGTTGCGTCCAACAGCATCTTTGAAAAAATACGGTCCAATGATTCCACCAGCGTACAAACACACCAAACAGTGCATTTTTCGGGATGCATGGGCAGTTCTTGAACGGCTTCTGGTTGCTCTTCACCCCAAATGCGGCAATTTTGCTTATTTACGTAGCCATTCAACCAGAAATGAGCCTCATCGCTGAACAAAATTTGTCGATAAAAAAGCGGATTTTCTGCCAACTTTTCTAGGGCCCATTCACTGAAAATTCGACGTTGTGGCAGATCGTTCGGCTTCAGTTCTTGCACGAGCTGTATTTTATACGGTTTTACACCAAGATCTTTGCGTAAAATCTTCCATGTGGTCGAATAACACAAACCCAATTGCTGCGAACGGCGACGAATCGACATTTCACGGTCTTCAGCCACACTCTCAGAAACAGACGCAATATTCTCTTCTGTACGCACTGTACGCATTCGTGTGGTTGGTTTAATGTCCAATAAAGTAAACTGAGTGCGAAACTTGGTCACAATCGCATTAATTGTTTGCTCACTTGGTCGATTATGTAGACCATAAATCGGACGTAAAGCGCGAAACACATTTCGAACCGAACACTGATTTTGGTAATAAAATTCAATGATTTGCAAGCGTTGCTCGTTAGTAAGTCTATTCATGATGAAATGTCAAAGCATACTGAGCATCTTTCTCTTTGACACTATGTCTGAAATCCCACGTGATCTGTCAAATACTAATGCATGAAAATCCTAACCTCAAAAAAATCACCCGATAGTTATCTCCGACTTCCCACCTACTTTTAAATCATTTGGGTTGGTCAAAACGTGTGATATTTTAGTGAAGTTAAGTGGAGAAGGTTTTTTAAAATTTATGAAGGTATTTCCCCGACTTTGATTCTGGCAAGTTGTAAGAGTATGTTTATTTTAATTAAATTATACTCTTGTAACTAGTTGCTACAGAGTATTATAGTTTCTTCACATAACCATTATACGTATCACCAAAAACTAAGCGATATACATAGATATAGGGTTATATATGTATATATAAATAATCATGATGACGAGAAAAGTTGAAATCCGGTTGACTGTCTGTCTGACCATCCGTAGGTCCGTGCAAGCTGTAACTTGGTAAAAATTGAAATATCCCGATGAAAGTTGGTATGTGGGTTCCTTAGTACAAAATAAATTACGAGTTCGTAGAAGCATGAATCAGGACCACTGCCAAGCCACAAATCGCTATTACCCGAGAACATATAAAGTGCCATAACTAAGCACTAAATTAAACTATAAAGCTGTAATTTGGTACAGAGGATCGCAGTAGCAAGGGAAACCTGTGTGCAACATTTTTTGAAAAAATGGGCGTAACCCCACCCTCTAACAAGGATAATGTACATACTTCCTAAACTACTCAAGCTATAACAACTAGATTTGCTTAGTACAAATCTTATAAGAACTTCTACCGGTAGTGTATAAATGGATGAAAGCGGAGGATAACCCCACTCACTCCTCATATAACGGTACTGTTAAATACTACTAAAAGCGCGATAAATCAAATACACCAAAGACATTAAATTATATAACCGAGTTGGTATGAGTGAGTTTTATGAGACCCGGTGTGAAAATTGAACGATGGGCGTGGCACCGCCCACTTTTTGGTGAAATTTCATATCTTGGGATCCGACCAACCGGTTTCAACAAAATTTAGTATGTGGCATTTTTCTTGCATTCTTATGTCACGTTGTCAAAATGGACGAAATCGGACAACAACCACGCCTACTTCCCATATAGCACAACTGAAATTCCACTTGATTCGTTGAGTTTCCAGTACACAAATCAAGAAGCACTTAAAATACAACTTTGCACGAATAATGTGTTTAATGTCTGACACTTTATAACCAAAAATTGTTTAAATCAAATAAAAACTGTTCAAGCCCTAAATATCGAATATTTAGACCTTGGTACCTATAGTTGACTTTTGATAGAAAATGTCGGTCAATGTGTGATATATATGTATAACTGAAATTAAGGGATAATCCTTCCCTTATGGTATAGCTCTATGTCAAAAATGGGTTGAATCGGACCAATACCCCTATATAGCCCCTACATACTTAATATAAAGATTTTCGAACTTCCGTGTGGCTTTGATTCTTGCTAGTTGCAAGATATAAAGTGTTCGGTAGCACCCGAACTTAGGTCTTCCTTACTTATATGTCGTTAAAACCGAATATTAAAGCTTATGTGAGGAATTTAAAATACATACATATATAGTACATACATATGTAAATATAGAGTACAAATGTTTTCTCCTTTAAGTTGTTTTACTTTCGATCGCAATAGCAATTTGAAATCACAGATATTGAAAAATCCCAATACTGTTCATCACCAGCTGTAATACATTAAGGGAGGCGCTACGATGGTATGAAAGCGCTTGTAGAAATCGCTGGTTATGCCAAATGCCCAGAAAGTCGTTCAAAGCTGCTTATGGGAGAATTCAATACAAACCGGTTGGGGTTACTGCCGGCTAAGATGTCACTTGCAGAAATTAGCACACTTTCGTCGAGCTTACCACAGAGAAACCAGAACTCATATACCTTAACTGCCCAGCAATCACAAGTATATATGAGTTAAGCTATTGGGCAAATAAATCCGATGAAAGAGCATATCCATCCATTAACCCTGGAGTTTGTCAAGCCGCCTCGATACTACTGCGCTAAGTGAAGTGCGGTGATAATAGAGAGGGTGCAAGAGACCATAAGTGGCAATGCATTTCTCAACTTTATTTAATACAATATTGCGTTTTAATGACCGCATCTGACATTAACCGTGCGATTCTGTAACTTGAGACAGTCTCAAGTCTCTAAATTTGAGATTTTAAGTTAGAGACAATTTTTGAGACTTGAGACGATTTTGCTATTCTGTAAGTGACAGTCACAAAATCTATTACATTTCATTATTCAGAGATGTTTTTACACTTAATGAAAATAAATATGTTGATAACAATTATTAAATTTTCTATAACATAGTCAAAAAACATAATTATCAATGAAATAAAAATATATTTGACTTTGTTTCAATAATATTTACGAAATTTATGTAAAATTGATTTATTTTTAACCTTTTACGTGTTTGAGTTGCTTACAAAATATAAAGAAACTTGAAACGATTAATATCTATGATGATCTCTATTCAGTATATTCAAAATGGCAGACAAGAGTTCTTTTTAGTTTTGTGACCTGCTAACTACCAGGTCTTAATATTTTGAGACTAACGCTAGAGACTGTTTAGTGAATAGTAACTAGTCTCAAATTGAGACTTTGCCTCAAAATGTCTCAAATAGAGACTAGAGACTGGTTACAGAATCCCGCTATAAATGCGGATTTTTGGATAACTCCTGTTTTCCACATCAGACTTAAACATTTCAAAAAGCTTTCAAACCATAGACTTTAAGTAATGAAAGCAAAGTCTTGATAATGTACATACATATATGTATTGTGAACATTAGCTGACCTCGATTAGCCGTTCACCGTGCTCGCTAATAATATAGATAATTAGTTTTAACACGTTATAAATCGAATTAAATATATATATATTGAATTCGGTATTTGATTACTTTAGCAAAACTAAAAAAAAACTAATTTTTTATATGCGAGCATGCATGCGTACATATGTACTATATACTACTATGAGCAAAATATAGTAAAACTTTGAATAATTTTAAAAATCTTCATTTATTCTTCAAATTCTATATCGTAATCCTCAAAGTAATCCCTCTCTTGGTCCCAATATACTTATGCCAACGACTTTTCCAATCCTCGAAATAATTGTTAAAGAATTAAATTTGTAAAAATCCAACACTTGCTCGCGACAAACAATTATCACCGAAGGCCTCTTTCAACATTCTGAACGTTTCGACACCAGAAATTTGATTCCACACACGAAATTTAACTTCTTTGTTGAATAACTTCACTCAAGACAAGCTTATTACTATTACTTTAATTAAATATTATAAGCCTATTGTAAGTCATAGTAAATAATTTTATTATATTAAAAATGTTAATTGAATTATGTTTGTTTTTGAAGATTCGAGATTCTGCGAAAGTCATGCTGTTTATTCATCCAGCCGTTAACGCAGCAATAATTTTTTCTGTGTAAAGCAGTATTACTTTAAGCTTTATTTACGATTTTAACAAATAATATATACCTAGAAGGAAAACACGTTGTTTATATATATTTAAATGATACTGATAAGTACTAAACATACCATTATTATCGCACTGTCTATAAATAAATTACTCAAGGCTAATTTAGAACACTCCTAATGAAGAAAACCAACACTCAGCAGTAAAGCATTCAGATATGTAGATACATACATACATACATTAAGTTTGTGTCGTGTAGTAAAGGTAGTTAGCGCTTGTTTTAATGCCCTCTTAAATCTAATGTGACCGTAAATATCTTTGTATGCGAGTATTTGCGTAAAGTCAGCGTGCACACAAGTGCTAATGCACACACTCACATAGTACAAACGTATGTGTTTTTGAATGAGGATTTAAGCTATTTCATAGTGGTTTTCATAGCCAAGCTTAACACTTTTTCGGTGGCTTTATGCTGCTTTATTATGCTTTCACTTTTTGTTGCATTGAATTTTTAGCGGCTTTGCTAGTCGAAGAGTTCGCATTTAAGAACATTTTTTGTTCGAAATGTCATTGCACTGGCCATGCGGGATTTTTTCGGCTATTAATTTTTATACAAAACGGAGAAAGCAATCGACAAAAAACAAATATATTAAAGAATTACCAGTTGAAAACATAAAATAAAACTCTTTATTTGAATAGCTAAATGGATGGACAAATATAATAAAAATGTTGCCATTTTCAGCTGCAGTATATTTGTCAAAATATATTCTATATAAATATCTAAGTAAAATTGTATTAGGTTAATTATTTTCAGTGAAATTTTAGCACTAGTACTTATTTGTGCGGATTGATAATAATGACAAATTTTATTTGAAGTAAAACCGGTTAGTTGAGCACCCAAATGTAAATCGAAAGCAGTAGGCATTTATTTACGGAGTTTGATATATGCCTAGCAGAATTTACAACGTTTTAAGTATTCGCAATATTTATACCCTGAACAGGGTATATTAAGTTTGCCACGAAGTTTTTAAAACTCAGAAGGAAGCGATGGAGACACTAAAAAGTATATATAGTATATATGTAGTATTAATGATCAGTTTATTGAGCTGAGTCGATTTAGACATGTCTGTCTGTCTGTCCGTCTGTCTGTCCGTCTGTCTGTATACACATATGTATGCGAACTAGTCCCTCAGTTTTTAAGATATCGTTTTGTAATTTTGCAAACGTCAATTTCTCTTCAAGAAGCTGCTCATTTGTCGGAACTGCCGTTACCGAACCACTATAATACATATACTATAGCTGCCATACAAACTGAACGGTCGGAATCAAGTTCTTGTATGGAAAACTTTCACATTTGACAATGTATTTTCACAAAAGTTGGCACAGGTTATTTTCTAAGATAATAATGTAATCTCCGAAGAAATTGCTCAGATCGTCTTACTATAGCATATAGCTGCTATACAAACTGAACACTTTATTAAAAGAAATGCACCTGTGAAGGGTATATGTAACCGAAGTTAACGTTTTTTCTTTTTTTTAATCTTTGGGTAATTCAATGATTTATATTCATTCTCATTGAACCATATTTGAGTAAAATAAATTCTCATTACTGTGCCTCAATCCGGAAATCTTTCCAGCAGATGTTGTAGTGATATTATGGATTAAAGTTTTTCACTTACGGATATATGTAAGTATATACTTATATGTATGTACAAATACAAATGATTGAATATAATACCCAATAAGATAGAGGTGAATGCACATATACATACATACGAAGTTATACATATCTACAAAACTGAGCTAATTTTCTAAATGTATAAAGCGAAAAATGAAAACTGTGATTATTTAAAAACGAAACGAAACGATACAAATCTCATTAGAATGTTATTATCAACAGTTCATGTTCAAAAAATAAAATTATCTTTCCCAGGTAAGTGTGCATATGTTTATATATGATACAATATATACATGTACCGTATATGACCATATACTCGTATGACATATTAATTAAATAGATCAACGGGAAAAAATGAAGCTGCTACACAGATTGCAAATGGGCTTAATTAATTCATGTGTGGAATATTCAAATTAGTCAGGAAAAGTACTAGTTTGTAAGTAAATATAAAAAAAGAGCAAGGATGGCGCTAGTTACCCTGTACTGTTGCAGAGGAGCCATTGGCAAATGGTGCCGGCTCTCACCAAAGTTAGTTTTTTGGCTCTATGAAACCAAAGTCAAGCCTTTAATGTTCTATGGTGGAACGCGCTGGAAAGAAACGAGCGGCTTTGATCACTATGTATAGTACAATTCGAACGACACCAGCTAGAGCCTTCAAAGATTTTATGTATGGCCAAGAAAGCTGCTTTCAAACTCAAAGAATCTTGGAAATTAGACGACTCTGCATTCGTCGCACACTCAGAAAATTTGCCTTATAGATATTGTCTGTACTGTGAATTTTATTATTTTATATATTACTAAAGCCACCTATTGGAAAAATAAAGGGTTAATTTTTACTAGACCTTATATTGATTTTCTTTCAGTCAAAAATGTTTGTCCTTTTTAATTTAAGTTGTTGTGACAGTTTAACGGTTCCGTTATTGTAATTTGAGGAATGGGGACGAAACGAATTCGAAATACTGGATCATTCAGCTGCGCGTTCAATTGCAAATATGTAAAAGTCGACAAACTTTTCGATACATATGAGAATGCAGAGATTCTCGGATTTTATCCAACATTGAAGATGTGTTGTGTACTTGTACAATGTATACCATACATGCAGCATCATAGCAATTCCGCTAATTTTGTACTAGATAAGTACCTAAACATGTTTTTCATTGCATATAAATTTATGTGTGATCAATTTTTTACTCCTTGAATGACGCTAAAAATAAATAATATGAAAGTAAAAACTAAGAATATTTTTATTTAATATGTACCCAATTCATTTCACATATTATGCATATATATTAGGGTGTTTTTTTTAGAACTATTAATTTTTTTCAATCCCATCATGAAATTTTCTTGGAAATCTTCTTCTTTACTGGCGTAGACACCGCTTACGCGATTATAGCCGAGCTAACAACAGCGCGCCAGTCGTTTCTTCTTTTCGCTACGTGGCGCCAATTGGATATCCCAAGCGAAGCCAACTCCTTCTCCACGTGGTCCTTCTAACGGAGTGGAGGTCTTCCTCTTCCTCTGCTTCTCCCGGCGGGTACAGCGTCGAATACTTTCAGAGCTGGAGTGTTTTCGTCCATTCGAACAACATGTCCTAGCCAGCGTAGCCGCTGTCTTTTAATTCGCTGAACTATGTCAATGTCGTCGGATATCTCGTACAGCTCATCGTTCCATCGAATGCGATATTCGCCGTGGCCAACGTGTAAAGGACCATAAATCTTTCGCAGAACTTTTCTCTCGAAAACTCGCAACGTCGACTCATCAGTTGTTGTCATCGGCCAAGCCTCTGCACCATATAGCAGGACGGGAATTATGAGTGACTTATAGAGTTTGGTTTTTGTTCGTCGAGAGAGAACTTGCTTCTCAATTGCCTACTCAGTCCGAAGTAGCACCTGTTGGCAAGAATTATCCTGCGTTGGATTTCCAGGTTGACATTGTTGGTGGTGTTTACGCTGGTTCCAAGATAGACGAAATTATCTACAACTTCAAAGTTATGACTGTCAACAGTGATGTGAGAGCCAAGTCGCGAGTGTGACGACTGTTTGTTTGATGACAGGAGATATTTCGTCTTGCCCGTCTTGCTTTTTAAGTAAGGTCTTATAGAATTTTCATAGATGATATGTAATAAAAAATCTATGAGAATTCGTTACAACCTTACTTAAAAAGCCGAATATCTCGAGAAATATTAATGACAGCGATTTTGATCTTGAACCTTTTTTATAGCAATCTGCAACGGAAGGCATGATTGCAGTTTTTTTTAATTTCTTCTCGCGTTCTGTTCTTTTAATTCTTTCGTTTTAATTTTTTAACTTCGCCAACTGCATTAATATATCTGTGGAGGTAATAGTTGACCTAGATGATACATAACGTAAAATGCAAAAATAATGGGTGTTGTGTTTTTGTGAAGAAGGGGTAAGGTGAAGCAATACTTTTTATAGATTTGGTCTTCTTTACATATGTTACTTGGTTTATACTCAATTCGGTTTGCAATTTCATAATAAACAGACTTCTAATCGTTTGACTTAATCACCCTGCAGAGTCGGTAATTCGAGCAACCATAGTGGAAATTGCGCATCGAAGACTCGACTTCTGCTGTGGAGGATAGAATCGAAGCAGATCCGAATGGGTTTATTTGTTATCGCACGCAACAATTGGAGCTATGCCCATCCACTTTGTGCAAGATTCTTGGTTTGTGGGCTTACAAAATCCAACTCGTACATGTATTGAACCCGAATGAACATCGAGCACGTCGCATGTTCGATGAATGAGCACAAAAAGAATTTCAGAAGAAAATTTGTTCATCGATGAAGATCCTTTTTAATTGAATGAGCACGTAAATGAAAAAAACTTACGCGTTTTTTGATAATCTACAAGGCATTGTTGACACACCGTTACATTCTCCGAAAGTGTTTGGTGTGGTTTATGGACAGACAGAACAATTGATCCATATTTCTTCAAAAATGAACCGACCATGATGCCAATGGGGAACGCTATGGAGCCATCATTAATGACTTTCTCATAGCTAAATTGAAAGTTGTTGATATTTTGACCTTTGGTTATAACAGGACTTCGTTATATGTGGTACCATTCAGTCAACGAAACGCTTAATTTATTGAAGTAATCTTTTGGTGTGTGCATTATCTCAAGCGTGTGACTGGAAATTCAAGATCGCGCATAGAAGATCTTGGTTTTGATTTTGATCGTTCAGTTCGTATGGCAGCTATAGCTATAATATGGTTGTCAAAAAAGTCTTGCGGTATTTTCGCTAGTTGGCGCTGAAAGCGCGTAGTTCTAGTTCTATTCGTCGCATCGGGTCATGCTATACCTTTTTGGAAAGCTCATTTCACGCGCTAACACGTGTTTGATTGATCGTTTCTTTTAAGTCGTTCGTGAGTTATAGCGTCGCAAACATGGAGCAAAGTAAAGAGAAAATACGGCATATTTTACAGTACTACTACGATAAAGGCAAAAATGCATCTCAAGCCGCCAATAAAATTTGTGCAGTTTATGGACCCGAAACTGTATTTCCATTTCCACCGCACAACGATGGTTTCAACGTTTTCGTTCTGGTGTAGAGGTGGTGAAGATGCGCCACGCTCCGGAAGACCTGTCGTCGAAAATTGCGATAAATTGGTCGAAAGAGACCGGCATAGTTGCAGCCGTAGTATCCGTTAAGAGCTGGGCATGAGTCATAAAAATTCATTTCAATTTCAATAAAAAAAAAAACAAAAAATTCAATAAAAATACCGCAAGACTTTTTTGACAACCCATTAGTTCGATCTAAAAAATGTATTCGAAACTTATAGCATTGCCTTGGATAATGCTTGTGCCAAATGTCGTGACGATACCGCGTCAAATAAAAAAAAAACTATACAAACACATGATTTCAATCGACAATAAAACGACAGACTAACGATCTTACGGATTCCAGTTTCCCTTTAAACTGACGCATTCGACTACGTATCACGGAAGTACATACATACTATGTATGAAGTGGAGCAGTGATGGGTTTTATTTACTCTTTGTACTGATGATACTTACTACGACTACAGGATATTTGTCGCGCAAGGGGCGCATCGATTTGTATGTGTACAAATGTATACCAGTACTATAAGGATGTTTGTTGTTGTTGATGACTTCAAATTGAGAGTGCAGCAGTACGATAACGAGTCGATGGTGAACTTTTTCAAGCACTTTGATATTTGGGCTATACGAGTATATGCACGAGCATAGTTACGAAATATATATGTATGTATGTTTTAATGTTTCCTCGTTTTGTTACGGTTGTGATGCACTATTAAATACGGCGAATAAATAAAAGTGCAACTGTGTGCACTTGTAACCGTAAATGGAATACAAAAGATTCGATTTTTTGAAGATACCTCCCAACAACTCTGGCGAGGTTTTACTCACATTTATATTTCTGTTCAATACATCTTCGCTATTACTATGAACTCACCGCTTGTGGCCGCATTTAAAATGCAGTAAATGCAATGCAAATAATATACTCGTATCAAAGTAATTAGAAAAACCCAAATAAATAACCAAGTAATCCGGGATAGTAATCGTAAAACTTAACTGCATCTTCGACGTTATAGCTCAACTTTATATTATTATAAAAAGTTTCTGTACCGATTTTTGACAATGAATAAAAGATGGTACGTCATTACATAGCTGAGACCAACCGCCAGACCGTCGAACGGTTGTTGTTCGAAGCGCTCGACATATATCAGGCGGTCAGTTAGGTCTTAGCCAATGCTTTCCGGGATTGCATTGGCATTATTTTTATGGACTACCTCGAACATGATAAAAAAATGTTTGAACAATATTTCTAAGCGTTATTAGATCTATTGAACGTGGAAATCAAATTTTAATGGTATATAACCGTACATTGTGTTATTTTATAGTTGAAGATTAATATTATTTGTTGATAAATTTTGACGGGTCCCAAACCCAGCGCACAACCCTATGTAGGGGATGTTTCGACTTCTCACATTAGCTCGCCCTCGAACGGATGTTCTTAGGCTACCCAGAGGATACTTGGTCAAAGACCGGAAGTAGTGAGCTGCTTGTGCCATGTGTAAAATAATCGCTTCTGGCCACTCCCAAGTGAATGGCGATCAGATAACTTTCCTCACTTCCGTGAACTTCTACACATGACTCCATCCTCCAATTTTAACAAATTTTATACATTTCAACATATTTAATTCTACTTTTATATTTTTAATTTTTATAACTCGCTAGTACTAATTTTACCTACGCAGAATATTTTATTTAACATTTTTTTTTTCGATCAATAAGGTAAGGAATGGTCTAAATAATTTTTTTGCAGTTTTTTTTGGCAATTCATCATGGAATTGCCTGTAGAACTTTTACAAATCGTTCAACTTTATTACGAAAATTCACGATCTGTAAAGAATGGTCAACATAATCGGCCTACTGAGCGCACTATTCGGCACACCATCACCCATCTTGAGATCTAGCATTATTGGATAATATTCGTCCGACTAGACCACGTCCAGCACGCAGTGAAGAAAATAAAGCAGCCATAGCTGAGAGTGTACATGAAGAGAGTCGATTCGGCGCCGTTCACAGTAACACGGGCTGTGATATGGAACGACTTAGCGCATCTTATCTCGATATCTTCAATTGAAAGTGTACAAAATGCAGCTTGTGCAAGAACTGAAGCCGCTTGATCTTCCCAAGCGACATTGCTTCGGTCAATGGGGACCTGAAAAGTTCCAAGAAGATCCGAGGTTTTCTAATCAAATTTTGCAATGGGGCAGCGATGAGGCCCCTTTCTGGCTCAATGGGTATGTAAACAAGCAATATTACCGAATTTCGGACGAAAAGTAACCTGAAAAGATTCAAGGAGGGGTCCTCTCTCCGCTTCTATGGGTTGTAGCGCTGAACGAAATACTACTCCAACTAAACGGTGGAGGAGTGAAAGCAGTAGCATATGCAGACGATATAGTGTTGTTGGTATCAGGCATGTTTCCATCAACAGTCAGCGAGATTATGGAAAGAGCACTTCGAAGATTAAACCTATGGGCTAAGAACAATGGACTAGATGTTAACCCTAGCAAAACAGAATTGATGCTATTCACAAGCAGAACCAAAATTCCTCAGTTTCAACTTCCGGTACTAAACGGTACAACACTCACTCCATCCCCCACAGCTAAATACTTGGGGGTAGAGATTGACACCAAATTGTCCTGGAAAATAAATATAGAAAAAAGAATAAGTAAAGCATACATGGCCTAGTAGCGCTAAACAAACAATACAATATTAGAAAATTAAATGGAATACAAAGAGCAGAGTGTGCGGGTGTTACTGGTGCAACCCCGTCATGTCCGACTGATGCGCTCAATGTGGTCCTGCATCAACTACCCATGGACATTTATATTCACAAAACAACAGCTTTTGCGGCGATAAGAATAAAATAATTGGGTGGTTGGAATCAGCAGAACTACGGACATAGTGTAATCCTAAACAAGCTCAACATTAATAAATCACATTCTCCCAAAGCTTGATTTCAATAGAGACTTCCAGGTGAGTATACCATCTAGACGAGAATGGAGAAGTGGTTCAATAGAAGAGGAGGATACCATCTCAATCCATAATGGACTGCGGAGTAGGTACGGGGGTATTCTCAGCTGATCTAGGCACACCTCTCTCTATACGTCTACCGAACTCGGCTAGCATCTTCCAAGCAGAAGTACTGGGCATAAAGCAACTATATTTACGGATAGTCAGGCGGCGCCTTCACGTCTGCAAGAAAGCACTAACCTCAATAAAACACAAGCTCCAACTAGATTTGATCTGGGTTCCTGGTCACAGGAACACTTTCGGTAACGAAAAAACAGACGAGTTGGCAAAGGCAGGAGCTTTCCTCAACGAATCCGAGGCGGAGCTAATACCAAGACCGCTAGGATCGATCAAAAGAGAGATCAATAGACAATTTCAACAAGTTGCAAATAACAGGTGGAAAAACATTACAAAATGCATCATAACTAAACAATTATGGCCAACATATGACAGGAAAAGAACCAGCGACTTATTAAATAGGTCAAGGAAAAGTATCTACAGAGTAACAGCTGTCACAACAGGGCACTGGCCATTTGGGGAACATGCGTCCAAAATGGGTATGTCCTACAACGACATCTGCCGAGGCTGCGGAGTAGCAGGGAACAAGGAAACAATTTTCCACTTTCTCTGTGAATGCCCAGCTCTAGCATAGATCCGACCTAAGACACTTGGAATCCATCAAGCACCAAACCTTGAATTGATTTCTACTAAAAGCATATGAGACATAAGTAGTTTCATCGAAACCTCAAAATGGTTTGAGAGAGAAGGTGAAACGTAATAGCAGATAGTGTATCAAAATGGCACATCAAGTGCTAATTGAGCCCGATAGACAACAGGGCTGCACTCCTACCTACCTACCTACCTACACTGTCATCAACATTTTGTGTGGAAAAAAAGTTTTAAGTGAGGAACGTACGCTCGAACTTGTATGCTGGTTAAAATTTCATCTCCTTCGGCGTCATCATCTTCTTCATTTTCGTTATTTATGTGCGAACCTTCTTAAAATATGCCGTTATTTGTCAACATACTTGATACAGCAACTTCATTATCAACGGCTACGTATTCCTCAAAAGTACCGGAATTGAGAGAGTTTTCAGAAATAATTGCCCAAAGATAATCTACGTTCAATGGACTATCCTCCAATAAATCATCATTTAATATTTCTCTGAAGCCGCAACCACGGAAGCAGTTTTGAATACACAATATACTGTTAACAAAATTAATAACAATTTCTTTGCCGTATAATGATTTAAAATCTTTTATAATACTCATGTCAAGGGGCTGCAGCTTGGATGTGGTGTTGGGTGACAAAAACTCTAAGATGAAGGTAACTATTATGCACCCTACAATTGTCACTGAATAATAATATCATGCACTTATTAGCTGCCATAGAATCATGTAGTATTTGCAGCCGTTCATTAAATACAGTTTTTGTCATTCTTATTCTTCTTAATTGGCGTTGACACCGCTTACGCGATTATAGCCGAGTTAACAACAGCGCGCCAGTCGTTTCTTCTTTTCGCTACGTGGCGCCAATTGGATATTCCAAGCGAAGTCAGGTCCTTCTCCACTTGGTTCTTCCAACGGAGTGGATGTCTTCCTCTTCCTCTGCTTCCCCCGGCGGGTACTGCGTCGAATACTTTCAGAGCTGGAGTGTTTTCGTCCATTCGGACAACATGAACTAACTAGCGTAGCCGCTGTCTTTTAATTCGCTGAACTATGTCGATGTCGTCGTATATCTCGTACAGCTCATCGTTCCATCGAATGCGGTATTCGCCGTGGCTAACCATAAA